>NW_014610555.1:0-350 GCF_000485595.1 Priapulus caudatus | reverse complement strand
CGACACCTTTGGCAGCTTGTCTCATGCGATTCGCAGGCAAATCCTGTTGCTGCTCAAGCAGACAGGCAAGGCGCGTTTTATGGAAGTAACGCGAAAGCTCGAAATTGAAGATCATACCAAGATGAATTTTCACTTGAAGGTGCTTAAAGACGCCGGTTTGATTAAGCAGAGCCCTCACAAACTCTACGTGCTGACTTCTGAGGGAGAAAAGGTTATCGCGTGTCTTAATGCCGTAGTCACGGGTCTGTCGGGTTGATCCCTGCTGGCTAGGGGACGTTCTTGCTGGCTAGGGGACGTTCTTGACAAATCCACTTACTCTATCAAGCGCATCAATGTTTCATCATTCCTGC
>NW_014610554.1:0-350 GCF_000485595.1 Priapulus caudatus | reverse complement strand
CGGAACTATAAACGCTAACGCGCCGTTATAAACGCCAACGCATCGTGACATGCGCTACGCGTCGTTCTAAACGCCAACGCGTCGTGACACTCGCTACACATCGTTATAAACGCCGACGCGTCGTGACAGTTGCTACGCGTCGTTCTACATGCTAATGCAACGTGACACTCGCTACACATCGTTCTACATGCCAATGCAACGTGACACTCGCTACACATCGTTCTAAACGCCAACGCGTCGTGACACGCGCTACACATCGTTCTAAACGCCAACGCGTCGTGACACGCGCTATGCGTCGTTCTACATGCCAATGCAACGTGACACTCGCTACACATCGTTCTAAACGCTAA
>NW_014610553.1:0-350 GCF_000485595.1 Priapulus caudatus | reverse complement strand
TAAATACCGTCGGCAACGGATTGATTAATCATTGGTGTTGGCGTTCCAAACGACGCTGAGCACGTTTTAAACGACGGTTGTGACGAATGACCGCAGACATAAGGCTGATTAAGAAAATTAAAGCAATTAAACTGGCAATCGCCCAATACCAGTGACGTTTTAGGGCTTCGATAATGGTTAATTTTTCTAGTGAGGCATAGGGGGGGAGTTTCAATTCCTTAAATAGGCCGTGGACGTTGTTGTAATCCAGTGGGATACCCCAACCTGCGTATTTTCCTGTCCGCAGAGCGGGGGCATCTTTAGGAATCTGTAACAGCGCGACAGCAACTTGCTTGGCTAAGTCAGGATCG
>NW_014610552.1:0-350 GCF_000485595.1 Priapulus caudatus | reverse complement strand
GTATTAAAGATGAAATCAACGAAGTACTTTCGACAATGGCATGTCATGGTTCTATTCGTGCCAATAGAAAACTTACCATACCTGAGATGGATGCTTTGCTCAGAGATATGGAACGTACTGAACGCAGTAATCAATGCAATCATGGAAGACCCACTTGGATTCAGCTCAGTATCGATGAGTTGGATAAACTCTTTATGCGCGGACGTTAAGTGTGTCTAAGTTAATTATTCAGGAGGGTTCTGAGCAAGAATCCCCGCTCTCAGTCTTTATCATGGGGCCAACCGCCACAGGTAAAACCGACCTGGCGATGGCGTGTGTCGAGGAATTCCCATCCCAGATTATCAGTGTTG
>NW_014610551.1:0-350 GCF_000485595.1 Priapulus caudatus | reverse complement strand
AGGCCATTTTGTAAATTGGAGAGTGCCTTACCAACATCCACAGCAACAATTGCCCCAGGCACGGTTACCCCATAATCCATGAGTTTTAGCAGCGATAGCCCGACTTCGCCAAACATTGTAATATCGGCGTAGGATTTGGTTCTAAATGTTACTAGCATGGTATTTCTGTGCCTTTTCTCGATTTGTATTTAATATACGCCAATTGATGATTAAAGGTACAAATGTTCTGAAAATCTGTAGATTTATGAAATAGTAATTTTTATTGCTTCATTGCTATTCATGTCTTTGAAATACTAAACCAAATGGTTAAAATCAAACTTGTTTAAGCCCTAAGAAATATCCCCGTGAAT
>NW_014610550.1:0-350 GCF_000485595.1 Priapulus caudatus | reverse complement strand
ATAGTACGTATTACATAGTACGTAGTACATAGTACATAGTACGTAGTACATAGTACGTAGTACGTAGTACTTAGTACGTAGTACATAGTACGTAGTACATAGTACATAGTAAATAGTACGTAGTACGTAGAACATAGTACATAGTACATAGTACATAGTACGTAGTACGTAGTACATAGTGCATAGTACGTAGTACATAGTATGTAGTACATAGTACATAGTACATAGTACATAGTACATAGTACATAGTACGTAGTGCATAGTACGTAGTACGTAGTACTTAGTACGTAGTACATAGTACGTAGTACATAGTACATAGTAAATAGTACATAGTACGTAGTACATGGTAC
>NW_014610549.1:0-350 GCF_000485595.1 Priapulus caudatus | reverse complement strand
AGTGCCTTGATACACGAGAAATTTCCCGTTATAAAAAATAGACCGGCACCACAAAGTTTTTCACTGTCGTTATGAGCCACCAGTGCGTACAATACATCGGTCGCTGGATTCAGATAACGAAAGATGAAGGCAGTGTATAGTATAAATGAGTGAATCGATAAAGTGATATAATTAGAGAGATGGAGTGCGAATGATGGGTGCGAATGATGAGTGCGAATGATGAGTGCGAATGATGGGAAGGAGCATGAAAGAGAGAGAGAGAAGGGAATGAGCGTGAACGAGAGAATGAAGAGAGGGTGAAAGAGGAGAAGGAAAGTGTGTGTTTGTGTGTGTGTGTGTGTGTGTGTGTG
>NW_014610548.1:0-350 GCF_000485595.1 Priapulus caudatus | reverse complement strand
TTTTAATCGACAGATCGTGCCAATAGATCGATTTCCGTCGCTCAAAATCGATGAAATAAAGTCTCAACGATTTTCAAGCTGCTGTACCAACCCCGGAAACGGAAACGAATGCAAGTGGCTGTGCTCGGTGCGTCTAATGACCGAAACGCAGCGAAAGGCCCAGAAAACGCTCCCGGGCGTGAGTGCATGCATGCATATATGCGCGTGTACGCATGGCCCGAAAGAAAGAACAAATTAAAGCTTGGGACAGAAATACGCACACATACATAAGCGCATGTACGGCTTTGTACGCACGCATAAATGCAGACAGTTGAAATGTACGTGTGTGTTTATATTAATAAATATATATA
>NW_014610547.1:0-350 GCF_000485595.1 Priapulus caudatus | reverse complement strand
GATGAGCTGCAGTCTGCGGTCTTCGTACCAAATGAAATCGCTGGTGAAGGAGGTGAGGAAGGCTATTTGGAATCCCCGATGGGTGGCAGAGAGGGAGCGGAAATGGCGCAGTTATTACAAGTAGAACATGCTGTTGATGTTTCAAATAAAGCAGACAAAGGGCCTGGTAAATGTAAACCGATGCAAGGTACCAGACGTAGTGCTAGACTGAATAAAACGTGAAGAAACATTGTTGGATTAATTAGACATTGAATAAACTTTGATAAAACATAAACATTGTTGTTATATACAGATATATAGCATTAGCTGCGTTCACACGAGGATTTCAGTTCCGTACTCAGCGTTCACAC
>NW_014610546.1:0-350 GCF_000485595.1 Priapulus caudatus | reverse complement strand
GAGAGCGAGAGAGCGAGAGCGAGAGAGAGAGAGAGAGAGAGCGAGAGCACGTACTCGCTGCGTTTTCTAATACGTTTACAACGAGCTGCGGTTGCTGTTGTCTCTATTGATTGTGCGCCGGAGTAGAACAATGGCCGGCTATAGCGACGTTAGATGAACCGCCGGCAGCAGCAGGATGGGTAACAAACAGCAGGAGGATGCTGGGAGATGGGTAACAAACAGCAGGAGGATGCTGGGAGATGGGTAACAAACAGCAGGAGGATGCTGGGAGATGGGTAACAAACAGCAGGAGGATGCTGGGAGATGGGTAACAAACAGCAGGAGGATGCTGGGAGATGGGTAACAAACAG
>NW_014610545.1:0-350 GCF_000485595.1 Priapulus caudatus | reverse complement strand
AAACTGAGACAGCAGCTAGCAAGATGTAGAGAGACGGAGATAGCACATAGAAAGATAGACCGCGCCATTTTTTTCTCTTCGTAGACCTGACGACTGGATTGCAGACGAGACCAGCACTACAGTAGTCATGTCAACCTACCTGCTTGCGTTTGTTGTGGGCGACCTCAAATACGTGGAGACTAAAACAGAGCATGGGACACGGGTGAGAGAAACCTCCCAATTCTGTGAGAAATCCCTTGATTCTGTGAGAAATCCCTTGATTCTGTGAGAAATCCCTTGATTCTGTGATATAACGACCCCGTAGCTAGAGGCGGGGTGTGATGTGATCTTGAAGAAACGTTAACGGTCGT
>NW_014610544.1:0-350 GCF_000485595.1 Priapulus caudatus | reverse complement strand
ACTATTGGCCCTACATCAGTTGCCGAAAATGCACGAAGGTGTGCTAATAATTCCAATTACCGCCTTGATGCAACGTCTAACTCCTGCCAGCTACATTAATGCACATAGCTTTATACTTAGTACAGGAGATGAATTCAATACAGAGCAATTTCGCAAGCGATTAAGCGATGCTGGCTACTATAGCGTTGACCAAGTAATGTCACCCGGCGAATTCGCGGTACGCGGTGGCATTGTAGATGTCTTTCCTTCGGGAATGGACAGCCCATTTCGTCTAGATCTATTCGATACAACCATAGAGACCATTCGCCTTTTCGATACCGAAACTCAGCGATCTAACGAACAACTAGATG
>NW_014610543.1:0-350 GCF_000485595.1 Priapulus caudatus | reverse complement strand
GGGGATGAGGATGAGGATGGGGAAGGGGATGAAGATGGGGATGGGGATGAAGATGGGGATGTCACTCATGCAGGATTCGCCTCGTCTGCCGCGGCAGCTACACGCGCGTTGCTCACAAGATGTCATTGCTGCTGCTGTTGCTGTTACTGTTGCCGCCGCCGCTGATGCTGCTGTTACTGTTCCCGCCGCTGCTGCTGCTGCTGTTACTGTTGCTGGCAGTGGTGGTGCTGCTACTACTGATGCTGCCGTTACCGCTGCTTCCGTTACTATTACTGCTGCTGTTGCTGTTGTTGCTGTTATTGCTGCGGTTGCTACTACTGCTGCTACTGCCACAGTTACTGCTGCTGCTA
>NW_014610542.1:0-350 GCF_000485595.1 Priapulus caudatus | reverse complement strand
TCTCTCTCTCTCTCTCTCTCTCTCTCTCTCTCTCTCTCTCTCTCTCTCTCTCTCTCTCTGTGCGTGCGTGCGTGCGTCAATGTGTGTGCGTGTGCTTGCGTGCGTGAATGTGTTTGTGTGTGCGTGCGTGTATGCGTCTGCGGAGGGGGGGGGGCTTGGTACTATGTACACTAACAACTGTGTGTGTGTGTGTGCGTGCATGTGTATGCGTGTGCGTGCGGTCGGAGGCGGGGTGGGGGTGGAGGGGGTGCACTATGTACACTAACACCTGTGTGTGTGTGTCATTCACGTATCCTATTGCGTCCTGTTTGTATAGAGCAAGAGAAAGAGAACGAGCGAGAGAGAGAGAG
>NW_014610541.1:0-350 GCF_000485595.1 Priapulus caudatus | reverse complement strand
AGAGAGAAGAGAGAGAGAGAGAGAGAGAGAGAGAGAGAGAGAGAGAGAGAGAGAACACCACCCACGCACACACACACATATATCTGCGCGAATAAACGCGTTCGTCTGTGACATAGCTAAAGCACCACCGCGTCTTTCATCTTATACGGCTATCGCCAGAGCAGTGCTGTTCTTAGAGGTTTATAACATAATAAATTCTTAGGATCTTTGACAGCGAGCCGTCCCCGGAGAACGTATATTAGTGAAAGAAAGTCGGCGTTCGCCAGCACTTTGAAGCTGCCTGGTTTAAAATACGACAGATGTGCGACGTCGTCGCAGCTGTGATGTCGTAATAGCAAGCATGATATATA
>NW_014610540.1:0-350 GCF_000485595.1 Priapulus caudatus | reverse complement strand
GTGTCTGAAAGGAGAAATCAGACTCTGTTAGACATGGTCCGATCCATGATAGATTTTGTCAGCTTGCCGATATCTTTCTGGGGATATGCACTCGAATCGGTCTGTTATCTGTTAAATAGGGTTCCAAGTAAGTCTATAATTAAGACTCCATATGAGATATGGATAGAGCGTAAGCCAGCACTTTCACACCTTAGAGTCTGGAGGTGCTCGGCCTATGTCAAACGGTTAGTTACAGATAAACTTGGACCTAGGTCTGATAAATACACATTCATAGGGTACCCCAAAAAGACTAAAAGATATTTTTTCTACCATGCTGATGAACAAAAGGTGTTCGTCAGCCTTAAGATAAC
>NW_014610539.1:0-350 GCF_000485595.1 Priapulus caudatus | reverse complement strand
TATATATATATATATATATATATATATATATGGAGAGAGAGATAGAGAGAGGGGGGAAAGAGAACCAAAGAGCAACGATGCACTGATTCGTCGTTAACGCTTCGCTCAGCAATTTCGCGAATGAAGCGTGAGCTCATATATTAAGCTAATAGTGTCAAACATGATCCTCCGACACGGAAGGCTAGTAAGTAGTAGTAGGAAGTATAGCCTATAGCCTACATAATATTATACGCTCACTCCGTCACAGTCTAGGCTATAATTGCAATATCTCTACACGAACAATCATGAAAACAATACTACCGTCTGAGCGCCCTGCGATCTCTCTCTCGCTCTCTCTCTCTCTCTCTCTC
>NW_014610538.1:0-350 GCF_000485595.1 Priapulus caudatus | reverse complement strand
GCCTTGGTTACACCTACTCTTAGAACATGTACGTGCGTGCGTGCGTGCGTACGTGCGTGCGTGCGTGCGTGCGTGCGTGCGTGCGTGCGTGCGTGCGTGCGTGCGTGCGTGCGTGCGTGCGTGCAGATCGTAATTATCTAAATTCTTTCATTATATATTTAATATCTTCGAACGGGCATACTACACCACCTACTGTTAGAACACGTACGTGCGTGCGTGCGTGCGTGCGTGCGTGCGTGCGTGCGTGCGTGCGTGCGTGCGTGCGTGCAGGTCGTAATTATCTCAATTCTTTCATTATATATTTAATTTCTTCGAACGGGCATACTACACCACCTACTGTTAGAACACGT
>NW_014610537.1:0-350 GCF_000485595.1 Priapulus caudatus | reverse complement strand
TCAGTACCAGGTAGTGCAGGGAGACGGCCACGGTCGTGCACACGGCTGCGGCGTGGTCCTCCTTTGCTCCGAGAAGGAAGACCACGTTCATGAGTAGCATGGAGGCGCACAGGTTGAGGAAGATCTTGACGGAGCGGTCCTTCCGTAGGTACCTGTAAAGAGGGGAGGAGGAGAAGGAGAAGAAAAAGGAAGACCACGTTCATGAGTAGCATGGAGGCGTACAGGTTGAGGAAGATTTTGCCGGAGTGGTCCTTCCGTAGGTTCCTGTAAAGAGGAAGAGGAAGAGGAGGTTAGTTTGTGTGAGAGAGAGAAGAGGGCGGGGAGAAGGAGGATGAGAAGGAGAAGAAGAA
>NW_014610536.1:0-350 GCF_000485595.1 Priapulus caudatus | reverse complement strand
GTTAAGAGGTGCTATAAAAAGGTCTTTTAATCAGTGGTGATAGTATGCAAACAAAATTCTCCGAAGATGTTGTTCCTCTTTCTGATCTCAAGGTCAATCCTGGTAAAGTCGTAAATCACACTAAAGATACTCATAGGCCCGTTCTTTTAACTAGTCGTGGTCGTGGTGTGGCTGTTGTTCAGGGTCTTGAGGATTATGAAAATATCAATGAAGAACTGGCCTTTGTTAAAGCCGTCACTCAAGGCCTAATGGAAATCAAGGAAGGTGAGACTACCGATATTAGTGACGTGAAAAAGAGGTTAGGTATTCAGTAAGTGGATATTTCTTTTTCTAAATCAGCAATCGATGAT
>NW_014610535.1:0-350 GCF_000485595.1 Priapulus caudatus | reverse complement strand
CTTTCTCTCTCGCCTCCTCTCTCTGTCCTCCTCTCTCTGTCTGTGCCTCCTCTTTCTCTGCCCTCCTCTTTCTCTGCCCTCCTCTTTCTCTGCCCTCCTCTTTCTCTGCCCTCCTCTTTCTCTACCCTCTTTCTCTGCCCTCCTCTTTCTCTACCCTCTTTCTCTACCCTCCTCTTTCTCTGCCCTCCTCTTTCTCTGCCCTCCTCTTTATCTACCCTCCTCTTTCTCTACCCTCTTTCTCTGCCCTCCTCTTTCTCTACCCTCTTTCTCTACCCTTCTCTTTCTCTACCCTCCTCTTTCTCCACCCTCCCCTCTGACTGTGGCTCACAATCACACGCTCCACGCACCAC
>NW_014610534.1:0-350 GCF_000485595.1 Priapulus caudatus | reverse complement strand
CTCTCTTCTCTTCTCTCTCTTCTCTCTCTCTCTCCCCCTCGCTCTCCCCTCTCTCTCTCCCTCTCTCTCATTCCCTCTGTCTCTCCCCTCTCACTCTCTCTCTCTTTCGCTCTCTTTCTTTCTCCCTCCGTCTATCTCTCTCTCTCTTTCGCTCTCTTTCTTTCTCCCTCCGTCTATCTCTCTCTCGCGCTCTGTCTCTCTTTCTTGCTCTCTCGCCCTCTTTCTCCTCCTCCTCTCTCTCTCTAGCTAGTTCTCTTTCTCGCTCTCTATCTCTCTCTCTCTTTCTCTCTCTCTCTCTCGCTCTCTATCTCTCTCTCTCTCTCTCTCTTGCTCGCTCTCTCTCTCTCTCT
>NW_014610533.1:0-350 GCF_000485595.1 Priapulus caudatus | reverse complement strand
GTGTTTTATAAAGTGACTACACATGCACTAAACCTTTATCATGTGTTTCATAAAGTCGCAACACATGAACTAAACTTTTATAATGTGTTTTATAAAGTGATTACACATGAACTAAACCTTTATCATGTGTTTCATAAAATCACAACACATGACTAAACTTTTATAATGTTATCATGCGTCTTATAAAGTGACTACAAATGCACTTAAATTCTATCATGTGTTTTATAAAAGCACAACACATGTACTAAACGGTTATCATGTGTTTTCTAAAGTGACTACACATGCACTAAACTCCTATAATGTGTTGTATAAAAACACAACACATGTACTAAACGTTTATCATGTGTTTT
>NW_014610532.1:0-350 GCF_000485595.1 Priapulus caudatus | reverse complement strand
AACTGCGATACGGAGTTAAGCCCCTGCATTTTGTTCTCGTGGACACCGCTTACTCGAAGATAATATGGACCCGAATCGAGCGAAGCCAAAGTCAACTGGTTTTCAGTGGTCGTCGATGAGGTGATGATGTTGTTAAATTGTTCATCGCGGCTCAATTCGTATCGGTAAAATTCTGCACCACTTATGCTTCCCCATATCGCGAGAACTTCTCCTTCGGCCTTGTTGACCTTAATCATCGGATTTGGCGCAGGCAATAATTTTACTGGATACGGTAAAGGTTTGCCTTTCTCGACAATGATGCCGTACTGTCTTTTACATCTCTGTCATCATCGCCCGCTGCGACATTAACC
>NW_014610531.1:0-350 GCF_000485595.1 Priapulus caudatus | reverse complement strand
GTTGTTCAGTTCTAAAAGCATGCTCATGCTATTTTGTCCCGCCCAGGTAAGCTTCAATGACTCGGTCGTTATTTCGGATTTCTTCGGGCGTACCTTCCGCCAGAAGCTGCCCAAAATTCAACACAGTAAGGTAATGACACAAACCCATGACGGCTTTCATGTCATGCTCGACCAGAATAATAGTAATACCCGATTCCTGCACTTTGCGTGTTAAATCCATCATGTGATTTGTTTCTTCTGGATTCATGCCGGCAAATGGTTCATCCATGAGCATCAACTTAGGCTCGGAAACCAGTGCGATGGAAATAGCCAGTGCACGTTGCGACCCCAGAGGCAACTCCGATGCTAGT
>NW_014610530.1:0-350 GCF_000485595.1 Priapulus caudatus | reverse complement strand
GAGGCTGGCACGACCGGTCACGAGCCGGCACGCGCACCGCGGAGGAGGAGGAGGAGGAGGAGGAGGAGGAGGAGGAGGCAGCAGCAGCAGCAGCATCAGCATCCTAGATTCTATGAAGCCAGTGTGCCAATTCATCTCGTTTACTGCTGCTGCTGCTGCTGCTGCTGTTGTTGCTGCTGTTTCTGCTGCTGCTGTCGTCGCTGTTGCTACTGCTGCTGTTGTTGTTGTCGCTGCAGTGGCTACTGCTGCTACTGCTGCTGCTGCTGCTCTGCTGCTGCTGTTGTTGTTGTTGTTGTTGTTGTTGTTGTTGTTGCTGTTGGTGCTGCTGCTGCTGCTGCTGCTGCTGTTAC
>NW_014610528.1:0-350 GCF_000485595.1 Priapulus caudatus | reverse complement strand
CACCAGCAGCAGCAGCAGCAGCAGCAGCAGCAGCAGCTTGCATATTCGATTCCATTCCATATACATTTCTTGACTGCGCGCACGACGGTCGGGTGCGCAGCACGTTCTCCCATTACTCGGTAGGGGCCTACCCGACGGTCGTGCGCGCAACGCCATTTCCATCACTCGCTACCCGACGGTCGTGCGCGCAAGGCCATTTCCATCACTCGGTACCCGACGGTCGTGCGCGCAATGCGATTTCCATCACTCTGTACCCGGCGCTCGTGCGCACAATGCGATTTCCATCACTCGGTACCCGACGGTCGTGCGCGCAATGGGCGGCAAACGCCCACACGTTGTGCGAATGAACC
>NW_014610527.1:0-350 GCF_000485595.1 Priapulus caudatus | reverse complement strand
TTGTCTGCCTCATGCGTAGTGAGTAAGTCAGTATCCTAGCTCTCCCGTCTGCCACGTCAGGCATCAATAGCTTCTATCTCAGCATCCTCTTGAGTCTCCCGTCTGCCTCCTACAGGACAGCATCGGCGATGAGGAGTGGTACAGGCTGTGCGCGACGCGAGCCGTCAACCAGGCCATCGGGCGAGTTATCCGCCACCGCAGGGACTACGGCGCAATAGTGCTGTGTGACACCAGGTACGTAGGTGTGGTGTGTATGTGTGTGTGTGTGTCACCAGGTACGTGCACGGGTGTGTATGTGTTTATGTGTGTGTGTGTGTCACCGTGTGTGTGCGTGCGTGCGTGTGTGCGTG
>NW_014610526.1:0-350 GCF_000485595.1 Priapulus caudatus | reverse complement strand
ATTTCGCCTATACCTTAGTTAAGGGCGGAAAATTTCCCCCTTCCATTGAGCACATCTTGGACCTTTGACCTTGATACCCCAAATTCGACATCCCAAGTCCTTTTTGCCGACTCACCCCCCCCCCCTTCTGTGACCTACAACATCGCACAGCTGGATTTTCCCATCTCACTTATACCGTGGGTGGTAGTGAAAGCTGTGCACGGCAATGAGCATTGTAAACATACAATAGTACATAATGACACTTGTTTAAGCTACAGCGAACGAGTTTGGCAATCGCCCGCTCGCCAATGTCCGACGTCGAAAATAATATAGGGCGAGTAAACGCTAAAGCTGACTGACTCGCCCATGTT
>NW_014610525.1:0-350 GCF_000485595.1 Priapulus caudatus | reverse complement strand
GAGAGAGAGAGAGAGAGAGAGAGAGAGAGAGAGAGAGAGAGAGAGAGAGAGAGAGAGAGAGAGAGAGAGAGAGAGAGAGAGAGAGAGAGAGAGAGAGAGAGAGAGAGAGAGAGAGAGAGAGAGAGAGAGAGAGAGAGAGAGAGAGAGAGAGAGAAGGAGTCTGATTGATTGCAGTGCGGTATGAGAGTCTGCGAGTAGGCGGTATGCGTGTTCGTTGGTTGACGTGCTAGAACGACGAACGCTGCCGCGCTGCAAAAACACCCTCTCAAGACGCTCGTGTTGTACGATTTACCCCCGAGGGGGAGCTGGCATCGATCGGTCTTTCCCGACGCTTTCTATATATACGCTTT
>NW_014610524.1:0-350 GCF_000485595.1 Priapulus caudatus | reverse complement strand
GTCGCGACGCCCACCCGATGGCTATCATGGTCGGCGTTGTCGGTGCCTTATCTGCTTTTTATCATGACGATATTGATATTCATAATCCGCAGCACCGCAGGATTGCAGCGCACCAACTCATTGCCAAAATGCCCACGATCGCCGCGTGGAGTTATCGATATGCGCATGGACTACCGTTTGAGTATCCACGGAATAACTTAGGCTACGCCTCGAATTTCTTGCATATGATGTTTAGTGTGCCCGCCGAAGAATACATTCCCGACCCTTTCTTCGTCAAAGCCTTAGACCTGATCTTTATCCTGCACGCCGATCACGAGCAAAATGCCTCGACTTCTACCGTGCGTTTAACC
>NW_014610523.1:0-350 GCF_000485595.1 Priapulus caudatus | reverse complement strand
AGAGAACAAACGAAGAAGAAGCGAAAGACGAGCTGAGAGTGAAAGCGATATATATATATATATATATATATATAAAGAGAGAGAGAGAGAGAAAGAAATAGAAAGAAAGAGAGAGACGGCGCAGCTTCTTGGATTATATGGATTATATAATGGAGCCCAATATTGTTGACTATATAGCCCAACATTGTTGATTATATTCGACATGACAAACGTTCATTCGTTTGAAGGCTCATACGATGTCAGAAATAATGAGCACACACACACACACACACACACACACACACACACACACACACACACACACACACACACACACACACACACACACACACACACACACACACACACAC
>NW_014610522.1:0-350 GCF_000485595.1 Priapulus caudatus | reverse complement strand
TTGCCAGCATCATGAATCCCAGCAATGGATTGAACAGCAAGTCCAGAAACAGCTGCCTGCTCTTTACTTCATGATCACTTTTACTATGCCAAGAGAGATGCGCTCTTTGGCCTGGCAGCATCAGAAAGAAGTCTATAACCTGATGTTTCAGTCCAGCTGGGAAACCCTGCAGAGCTTCAGTTTGACGGATAAAGAACTCAAAGGGGTTCCGGGTGTTGTTGCCGTTCTGCACACACACTCAAGAGCACTGAACTTTCACCCGCATGTCCACACGGTCATGCCAGCTGCTGCCATTGTTAAAAAGAACAGACTGTGGCGAAAAAAGCAGGGGAAATACCTGTTTAACCATA
>NW_014610521.1:0-350 GCF_000485595.1 Priapulus caudatus | reverse complement strand
TCTCTCTCTCTCTCTCTCTCTCTCTCTCTCTCTCTCTCTCTCTCTCTCTCTCTCTCTCTCTCTCTCTCTCTCTCTCTCTCTCTCTCTCTCTCTCTCTCTCTCTCTCTCTCTCTCTCTCTCTCTCTCTCTCTCTCTCTCTCGCTCTCCCCCCCCTCTCTCTCATTTTCTTTCGCCCCTCCCCGAGTGCGCGGTGTCTCCCACTCGCGAAATGCGATTGATATAATATCCTCTCTCTCTCTCTTTTTTTCTTCTCCTCTTGCTCGATTTACGATTGCCATACCCACTGGTAATCAATCCTCCACACACCAGAACTTCAATCTACATTCCCTTTCTCCTTCTACTAGTTCTAC
>NW_014610520.1:0-350 GCF_000485595.1 Priapulus caudatus | reverse complement strand
GTTCTATTTTCTGAATTGTATTGAGCAAACATACAACATTATCGCACGCTCGTACTCACACGCACGCACGCATGCACACACGCACGTAAGCAGGTATACTCACACACGCACGTAAGCAGGTATACTCAAGCATGCACGCACGCACGCACACACACACACGCACGTGTACCAGTTTTGTTTTTAACTAGCTGTGCTATAGGGAAGGCTAACACCCTTCTATATTGCATAGTTGTTAAAGAAATGCATAGTAGAGCATGGTTATTAAGTTCAAACTGTGTAAGCTTAGTCTTAAAAAGGACGTTGCAAAAATCTGTGTGAGTCTTTATGTGTGGTATAAATACAAATAATTG
>NW_014610519.1:0-350 GCF_000485595.1 Priapulus caudatus | reverse complement strand
CACACACACACACACACACACACACACACACACACACACACACACACACACACACACACACACACACACACACACACACACACACACACACACACACACACACACACACACACACAAACAAAGAACCAAACAAACTATACATTCATCCGCCAAACCATCCCTACACAGTTGGTGCACAGCGTCGATTCACAGGTTGGGCGCGGCGAAGTACCTTTATCAACTATATATATATATAAACAGCTCGCGTTATATAGAGCATTAATTTTACTGTAAAACCCTTGTAAAACTCTCTCACTGAAAGATCCTCTTTCCCTAACCACCGGCCCTTCTGTCATTATCTATCTGTTTTT
>NW_014610518.1:0-350 GCF_000485595.1 Priapulus caudatus | reverse complement strand
ATTTATTATTATTACAAACGCCTCCTTCATATCGCTCTCTACGTCCACGCATGTTTACTGCCTAATGGTAGTGCAGTGTTACCTGATGGACCCATCTTACTGCCTGATGGACCCATGTTACTGCCTGGTGGACCCGTTTTACTGCCTGATGGACCCATGTTACTGCCTGATGGACCCATCTTACTGCCTGATGGATCCATGTTACTGCCTGGTGGACCCGTGTTACTGTCTGATGGACTCATGTTACTGCCTGGTGGACCCATGTTACTGTCTGATGGACCCATGTTACTGTCTGATAGACCCATGTTACTGTCTGATAGACCCATGTTACTGTCTGATGGACCCATGCT
>NW_014610517.1:0-350 GCF_000485595.1 Priapulus caudatus | reverse complement strand
GTCAACATTGCATAATCAATATGTCTTTAAAAAGTATGACACAATATGATAACGTAATCACGCATCAGGGATATAGCCATGAGTACTAGCGGGGTGTAACGATTAACCATGTTTCAACTGTATCAATGTTATAATTAAGTTTTCAGTTTTTTCCGTTTCGGTTTTCGGTTCGGTCACTATTATCCTTGAACTGTATTACTTTATTGTCTTTTGGCCAATGAATAACACAATAAATGTATAATATGATAAATATTATTATTGTTATTCAAAATGCAGGGAAAATGTTCCCCATCTTCTCAGCATTTTTACTACTGAAAATAACCGCACCTAATGAACCGAACCGAAGAGCA
>NW_014610516.1:0-350 GCF_000485595.1 Priapulus caudatus | reverse complement strand
GTGTGTGTGTGTGTGTGTGTGTGTGTGTGTGTGTGTGTGTGTGTGTGTGTGCGTGCGTGTGTGCGCGCGCGCGCGCGTGTGTGTGTGTGTGTGTGTGGGGTGTGGGGTGTGTGTGTCAGTGTGTGTGTGCGCGTGCGTGCGTGCGTGCGTGCATGCGTGCGAGTGCGCTTGCGTGTACGTGCATGCGTGCGTGAGAGTGCGTGCGTGCGTGCGTGCGTGCGTGAGTGTGTGTGCGTGCGTGTGTGGGTGTGCGAGTGTGTGTGTGTGCGTGCGTCTGCGTGTGCGCTTTTCGTGTGCGTGCAGGTGTGTGCGTGTGCAGGTGTGCGTGTGCGTGCAGGGTGTGCGTGTGC
>NW_014610515.1:0-350 GCF_000485595.1 Priapulus caudatus | reverse complement strand
CGTACTAATAGTAAAGGCACCTGAAAAATCGAGTGGTGGCACAAGTGCACCTTGGCATGTCGGAAAATCAGCACAGATAATTGCCGCGTAATTCGCGCTAGTCCAACCGCCCAATGTGATTTGAAGAAAAACAATAAGAACACCAACTAGCGCGGCTGTTCTAACAGGGCTTCCCCATGCAACGGGGTTATTGTGTCGTATGTTTAAAAAATAGAATAAGTAATAAGGTTAGGGTTATAAAACCGCCCAACAAATGCCCCATAACTATAATAGGTAGCAAGCCCATCGTTACTGTCCACATGCCTAAAGCTGCTTGAAATATAATAATTCCAAGTAGGGCATACGACAGT
>NW_014610514.1:0-350 GCF_000485595.1 Priapulus caudatus | reverse complement strand
CAGAGTCTAGCGCCATGGATGGCGATGATATATGCAGGTATAGTTGGTGCACATCATAAGAGCTTATTGAGTTTACGTGAGGCTATGCGTACCCCCCCCCCCCCCCGCCGCCGACGCCGCAGGGATGCCGCCGCCAGAAAGATGTTATCCGACTATTAATAACCTGATCGTAATGCTAAGATCGTTCTGGACATGCTTCCCCCATGGTATATACGACCTATATATATATATATATATATATATATATATATATCAGGAGTCCATAAAAGACTCTCTATTAAGCCCCCCAATCAAGTCCCCGTATTAGACTCCCCATAAGAGTCTCTGTTATGGACTCTTGATATATATAT
>NW_014610513.1:0-350 GCF_000485595.1 Priapulus caudatus | reverse complement strand
GGGCGACGTTGCAGCCACCCGAGCAATCCCATTTTAACTATGCACGACTATTAAATGCGCGTCTGCACACATGAACAGCTGAAAATAATCCATTCCATTATGGAGCGCGATTCCATTATTGTGATGAGTTCTGTTGTGTGTGCTATCGCACGACTGCCAACTAATCCCCGAGTTCACATGCCTTATTTGACGCACCGGCCATGCATGCACGAGACGAACACATCGTGTGTGGGGGGATGCGGGAGGGAAGAGGGAAGGGAGGCGAGAAGGGAAGCGGGAGGAGGCAGGGGGAGAGGAGGCGGCAGGGGAGGCGGGAGGGGGAGGGGATACGGCAGGGGGCGGCAGGGGGA
>NW_014610511.1:0-350 GCF_000485595.1 Priapulus caudatus | reverse complement strand
TATCGTTTTTTTAATCATTTTTTCCATTTGCGATGTCAGATGACCTCGGAGGTCAAATCCAATATGCCCATGTTCCAATGTATCTAAAGTTACATGTAATGGCCATCCTTGGACATATAATTATAGAGTGGCCGATATTAGATTATAGAGTATTATAGAGAATTATAGATCTAATTATAGAGTATCGAAAACAGACGAACAGAGAAACTTCCACAAATATGTATTAGATTCGACATACACGCTAACTGACTGACTACTCATAGTTAGGCAGATAAGGTCTATGTCCCCCTGATATCTGTTTGACCTGGTTCGTTTAGCTATTTCTGACTAATATATATATATATATATAT
>NW_014610510.1:0-350 GCF_000485595.1 Priapulus caudatus | reverse complement strand
CGATTCTGGTGCTAGTGCACAGCGCCTCCGATGCGCCGTGACTAGCCTGCCACTATAGCTTTACGCGCGGCCCGAGGCCAGCGCCCGCGCGCATTCGGCGACGAGCGCCGGGCCCCGGTAGATGAAGCCCGTGTAGACCTGCACGAGCGAGGCGCCGGCCGCGATCTTCGCACGCGCGTCGTCGCCCGAAAAAATGCCGCCTACGCCGATGATGGGCACGTCTGCGCCCAGCTCGGCGCGCAGCTTGCGGATCACGCTGTTCGAGGCTTCGAACACCGGGCGTCCCGAGAGGCCGCCCGTTTCGTTCGCATTCGGCATGCCTTCCACCGCCGCGCGCGAGAGCGTGGTGT
>NW_014610509.1:0-350 GCF_000485595.1 Priapulus caudatus | reverse complement strand
ATGTCTGTCATTGTCGCTGTCATTGTCTTATGTCTGTCATTGTCGCTGTCATTGTCTTATGTCTGTCATTGTCTCTGTCATTGTCATTGTCTTATGTCTGTTATTGTTTTTGTCTGTTTGTTTGTCTGTTGTAATTGTAATTTTACTTGCGTTCCGTGCTCTTGTCGTTTCAGACCGTTGTTATCGATGGTAGTCGTTGTTTATGGCGTCTATGTCGTTGTTTCGTTCGTCTGCGTGCGCGTAACGTTGGGGGTTTAACCTGACCTCCGTGTTTCTCTCTCGTTGTTTCGTTCGTCTGCGTGCACGTAACGTTGGGGGTTTAACCTGATCTCCGTGTTTCTCTCTCGTCG
>NW_014610508.1:0-350 GCF_000485595.1 Priapulus caudatus | reverse complement strand
CAGGGACGTAGGCGCAGATCAGGAGGAAGAAGAGGTGGTGCTGGTTGATGAGGAGTAGGAGACGAGATAAACGCGAATAAATGGAGGAGGATGAAGTGCGGGGAATGGGGAACGGAAGTAGGAGGAGGAGAAAAAGAAGACGAGAGCGGAGAAAGCGGGGAAAGAATGTGCAGGAGGAGGTGGTGGATTAGGACTGTGGACGAAGAAGAGGCGAAGATATATGAAAATACGAAAAGGAAGATGAAAAAGGAGAACGGGGACGATGCGGAGACGGAGGAGGGAGTGTTGAGAGAAGGATGGGATGTCGATAAGGAAAAAGCTGCACAGGAAGAAGAATCACATCTATATCT
>NW_014610507.1:0-350 GCF_000485595.1 Priapulus caudatus | reverse complement strand
TATCTACATCCCTGCACATGTGTACATACCTGTACACGTGTACATGTGTACATACCTGTACATGTGTACATACCTGTACATTATCTACATCCCTGCACATGTGTACATACCTGTACACGTGTACATACCTGTACATGTGTACATACCTGTACACGTGTACATACCTGTACATTATCTACATCCCTGCACATGTGTTCATACCTGTACATGTGTACATACCTGTACATTATCTACATACCTGCACATGTGTTCATACCTGTACATGTGTACATACCTGTACATTATCTACATCCCTGCACATGTGTACATACCTGTACACGTGTACATCCCTTTATGGTGTACATCTCTGC
>NW_014610506.1:0-350 GCF_000485595.1 Priapulus caudatus | reverse complement strand
GGGTCTTTCCAGTATCATGTACGGTTTTTAGATAATTTACCGATGCTGTGGAATGATAAAGCATAATATCTCATGACTAAGAATTTTAGCGTACACTTATTTATGTTAACCTTCGCCATTCCATCGATAGTATAAAAAGAGACGACTTGTGACTATAACAAAATTTTATTGGGCTTTTATTGCTTTGTTGATGGCTCTGATACCAGTCAGCGCATTTGCCGCCACTGGAATGCACCCAGAGCCATTGACTAATACCAGTTTTGGTTATTGGGCAGTGGCTATTTTTGTGGTTGCCTACTTGCTGGTCATTTTTGAGGATTACCTCCATCTGCGTAAATCAAAACCTATGA
>NW_014610505.1:0-350 GCF_000485595.1 Priapulus caudatus | reverse complement strand
GTAGGCAACAACTCACCACCACTGCCGTCATTAAAATAACATTAGCCCTGAATCCTTCACATCAAATATTAAGGGTATCAGTGGGGAGATATAGCACACATTTTACGTTTTTGATCACCGGTGCGCGTCGTCTGTGGATCAGCTTGTACATAAGCCGTATCTAACCAGCCTGTTTTACCACCCCAACGAACCTTTGCCCACACAGAACCACTAGGGTGTTTTTGGCGTTTGCCTAGATCTGCTATCCATGTGGCATTATGTGGAATAGCCACCAGCTTTTTGCCTCGAAAGGGACTCGCTACCGAGCGTAAAATCAATGACTCACCCACAGGAATATTTCTTATCGCCAT
>NW_014610504.1:0-350 GCF_000485595.1 Priapulus caudatus | reverse complement strand
ATTGTCCGGTAGATGTCTCCTCTGTAAACAGCGCTAGTGCTGGCGTGCTACACATCAAAGCCACCGCTAATAATAAAATCCTGAAGCAATTTGTCGACTTTTATGTTGACTTTGAATACCGAAATACTAACGCCTTCCAGCGCTTCAAAATAAGCCTTGGCTTTAGCTTTATCGACGCATTCTTTTAAAGCATCAAAACGGCCAAATTCGTTGATATTGGCTTCGGTTACTCCGGTATTCATCAGGCGGCTTAACTTGCTTTTAAAGGCGGTGATATTTTCGTCTTCTGTGCTACCCAGTACGCTAACGATCTTATTAATTTGCGCAAGTTTAGCAGCAGCCAAATATTC
>NW_014610503.1:0-350 GCF_000485595.1 Priapulus caudatus | reverse complement strand
ACACACACACGCGCGCGCGCGCGCGCACACGCACACGAACGCGCGCACGCACGCAGGCACTACCTTGTCCCGCTTTAGCGAATTTCATTGACTGACAAACTTCCCCGCTTGTGGCAGATGTCCCTGTAGCCTGTAGGTGCGCAAACGCAGACTGCGACAAGAGAGAGGGAGGGAGGGAGAGAGCGAGCGAAAGAGAAAGACAGAGAGAAGGGGCGAGAGCGAGATAGAGAGACACACAGAGAGAGACACGGAGTGAGAGAGACGCGGCGACGGAGAGAAGGAGAGAGAGGAAGAGAGAGAGAGAAAGAGAAAGGGGGAGAGAATAATAGAGAGGGCGAGAAAGGGGACAG
>NW_014610502.1:0-350 GCF_000485595.1 Priapulus caudatus | reverse complement strand
GAGAGAGACGAGAAGAAGAAGAGAGAGAGAGAGAGAGAGAGAGAGAAGAGAAGAGAAAGGAGAGTAAGAGATAAGCGTATGCTCATCATGCACGCAAACGAGTTTTGGTTTGAAAACTCGTTATTCTTTATTGAACTGTATAATATTATTATATCACTCGTTTAATTACAGCATATAAATGGATTGATCAGGATGACACACACATACCTGAATGAGTTAAATTGTAAGTACCCTTTTCATGCGTTATAGTTGCATAGAAATGCGTGGTTATAGTATTAAATCCTTGAGGCCGACGCGCATGTCACGTGTGAAGCTGACGTGCTTGACCACCGTTTCCTGACGCTGGATTG
>NW_014610501.1:0-350 GCF_000485595.1 Priapulus caudatus | reverse complement strand
CTGACGACAATACGGTTAACTGAAAGAATAATATCGCCTTTTCTCAAATGTGCGTTCCAAGCCCTGCTGCGATTCTCAACTTCGACAACGGCAAGACGCTGATTTTTACCATCGCCTTGCATCTCGATCTGAGCTCCGGCAAGACGCGCATCGAGTTTTTTGCCCTGCACCTGCTCCTGCTCGACATTCTTCAAACTGGCAACCAGCGTTTCTTTTTGTCCATCACGGATAACTTTGATCGTCAGTGATTCATCGACTCGCATCAGACCCACCATATTCCTCATCTCTGATGCACTCTTAACCGATTTATCATTAATAGATTCGACAACATCGCCGGCCTTCAACCCAGC
>NW_014610500.1:0-350 GCF_000485595.1 Priapulus caudatus | reverse complement strand
CTCTCTCTCTCTCTCTCTTCTCTCTACTCTCTCTCTCTCTCCTCCTCTCTCTCTCTCTCTCTCTCTCTCTCTCTCTCTCTCTCTCTCCTCCTCTCTCTCTCTCTCTCTCTCTCTCTCTCTCTCTTCTTTCGTTCTCTCTGTCTCTCTCTCTCTCTCTCTCTCTTTCTTTTGTTCTCTCTGTCTCTCTATCTCTTAGTCTCTCGCTGTCTATATTTCTCGAGCTATCTATCTCTCTAAATGCGCATCTCTCCCCTCTCCCCTCTCCCCCTCCCCTTCTCCTCCTCTCCCCCTTTCTCCCTCTGCCCCTCTCTCCTCCCCTTCTCCTCCTCTCTCCCTCTCCCCCTCTCCCC
>NW_014610499.1:0-350 GCF_000485595.1 Priapulus caudatus | reverse complement strand
CTGTTTTGAAAATGAGAATTGCATTTTGATTTTGAAAATGGATTTGCGTTTTGATTTTCAAAACGGATTTGCGTTTTGATTTTGTAATTGCATTTTGATTTTGAAATTGTATTTTGATTTTGAAATAGCGTTTTGATTTTGAAATTGCATTTTGATTTTGAAAATGCGGTGTGGCCCTCCTGAGTGGTGTGGTGATAGAGTGGAGAGATCACCCGGTGCGCACCCGTGTGTAGACTGGTAGCCGTTCGCCACCTCTACTCCGTCAAGTATCCTTCGCTACACTGACTACCGTTGGTGTAGCGTGTGGAACTGTCGACCGGGTACCAGTCTAACCCGTGTCGTGTTATTCT
>NW_014610498.1:0-350 GCF_000485595.1 Priapulus caudatus | reverse complement strand
CACACACACACACACACTCATACACACACACACACACACACACACACACACACACACACACACACACACACACACACACACACACACACACACACTTCTAATGATGTCACGACTCATTAAGCGATGATTGGCTGAGAACCTGATCTCACCCGCTCTCACCGTCACACCGACGTACCGCAGCCGATCTTGATCCGGTTTCGCGGTCCGAACGGTAGCTAGTCACGCCAGGAGATGACATAAGAGCATGCAACATTATCATCATCAGCTGCGGCGGGGAGGTGGGGTAAAACACGCCACCGCCGCCGCCGCCGCCGCCACCGCCGCAGCAGCAGCAGCAGCAGCAGCAGTAG
>NW_014610497.1:0-350 GCF_000485595.1 Priapulus caudatus | reverse complement strand
GTTTTTATATATAGGCCTATATACCTCGCTTCTCTCCCCTCTCTCTTTTCCCCACTCTCGTTAACAAAATAATGTTTATCTTTTTTCTCATTCTTTCTCTCTTCTCTCCCCTCTCTCCTAAATCTCCCAATCTTCCTCCTCTCCCTCTTCCCCCTTCTCCCCCTTCCCACTATCCTCTCCCCATATTTGTGCACCTTTTCATGTGTACACACACGCGCGTGCACGCATGCACGCACACATACACACATATATATGTCTATATATCTATCTATCTATCTATCTATCTATCTATCTATCTATCTATCTATCTATCTATCTATCTATCTATCTATCTATCTATCTATCTATCT
>NW_014610496.1:0-350 GCF_000485595.1 Priapulus caudatus | reverse complement strand
CAACAAACCTGTTATGCCTGCTGCAATACCAAACCACAGGGGTAAATTGCTAGGCAAGGAGAAACGCTTGAGCGCACTAAAACCACCGAACTCTTCACGCAATTGCCCAAGCTTCGGATTAACGTATTCAAAATATAAATTTTGCAGACGCTTTCTCAGCTCATACCATTTGTCAGCCAATACGCTAATATTTTACACTCCCGATAAAATTTATTATTTGATGGAATTATCAGCCCCTCAACAACCCTATGACTAGCTCTATCTGACCAAGTGCATGTTTGTAAAGAATCTAGGGCAAAGTTAGGAGTCAATTGATGCCTTTGAATAAAGCACAGAGACATATCAATCCA
>NW_014610495.1:0-350 GCF_000485595.1 Priapulus caudatus | reverse complement strand
TGTGTGCGTGCGTGCGTGCGTGCGTGCGTGCGTGCGTGTGTGCTGCGCCGTGACGCTCCGGCGGAACACACGTGACCGCTACTGTGATAGTGGTCACCCTCTCCCACTCCTCTTCTTCTTTGTGGCATCCCTCCAGTTTAGTCTTCACAGCGTCCCTTCCATTCTCCACAGCAAACTTCCCTCCCTCTCGCTTTATTCACGACATATCTCCCTTCTCTTCTTCATAACATACGTCCTTTTTTTTGACGACATATCTCCCTTCTCTTCTTCATAATATACGTTCCTTCTCTTTTTGACGACATATCTTCCTTCTATTCTTCATAATACACCTTCATGCTGTTTTAGATGAT
>NW_014610494.1:0-350 GCF_000485595.1 Priapulus caudatus | reverse complement strand
TCCCCCTCCCCCTCCCCCTCCTTCTCTCCCCCCCGCTCCTCCTCTCCCGCCGTGTCCCCGCTATTGTCGGAGCGCGTGGGAGACCGCGGCGGCGGCGGCGGCGGCGGCGGTAAGGCGGCGCTTTATACGACCTGTTAGCGGGCTGGTACTTCTGCGTGACTGAACAGTGATAGACCCACCGAGCTCCTACCAGCTAGCAATGAGGAACTATGTGTGTATGTGGGAGAGAGAGGGGAGTTGGGGTGAGGGAGATAGACCACCGAGCCTAGCACCTATAGCACCGAGCGGTGGACCGGTAAACAGTACCGACACCGGGGAACTATGTGTGGCGAAGGAGAGCGGGAGAAAGA
>NW_014610493.1:0-350 GCF_000485595.1 Priapulus caudatus | reverse complement strand
CGCTGATGTAGATCAGTCTAAAGCCAAGCATGTTTTGTTTTGTCGTGATAAAGACGAAAAACGCGAAATCTGGGATGGTTTTCGTTATGGTCCTGAAGCGGCCAAAGAGGCGTTTGGTTTTGATGAAGCGTATTCCATCACGAAGATAGATGAGATGTTGCCGGACATGTTGGCTAATCAAACGAAAGTGTCATTTGCATTGGGGCAAGATGCGGGATTAGATTCGTGTGTAACGCGTTGGATTAACAAAGTGAAAGAAAAAGCGCGTAGTGGCATCACCGCGCCAACTGAGCTGCATGATAGTCGCTTGATACTCGATGAAATGCGCTTGATTAAAGATGCAGAAGAGC
>NW_014610492.1:0-350 GCF_000485595.1 Priapulus caudatus | reverse complement strand
CGTCCACGACTGAACTTAAGAACTCACCAAAAGGAAGAAAGCGCACATAACCTGGACTAGTACCGCCACGCCACACACGAACACACACGCCCCCATGCACGCACGTACACACACACGCACACACACACACGCCCTCATGCACGCACGTACACACACGCACACGCACACTCACGCGCACACATAACTGGACTAGTACCACCACGCCAAACACACACACACGCCCCCACGCACGCACACACGCACGCACGCACGCACACGCACACACACACACGCCCCCACGCACGCACATACGCACGCACGCACACACGCACGCACGCACGCACAAGCACACACACACACACGCGCGCGCG
>NW_014610491.1:0-350 GCF_000485595.1 Priapulus caudatus | reverse complement strand
ACACACACACACACACACACACACACACACACACACACACACACACACACTTCACGGTCGGTCTTCTTCTGTGATGCCGTAGTGATGTTTAATTTCCCACGAGAGAGGAAGCGTGGCGTACGGGAGGAGGGAGACGGAGGAGAACACAGAGAACGCTGGTAAAGAGTGACAAGTTAAATCCTATCAGTAGGGAAATCAGTGCAGCAGCATTGACTCTCTACTCACTACGTGCGATGTGGCGAAGAGGTGGAAGGGCAGATGGATGTTCGCATCCTCTCTCTTTCTCTCGGCAGCTTCTCCCCTCTCTCTTTCTCTCTCTATCTTTCTCTCTTTCTCGCTCTCTCTCTCTC
>NW_014610490.1:0-350 GCF_000485595.1 Priapulus caudatus | reverse complement strand
TAGATAAACTGATTAAAGACAATTCTTATTATAGCTATGCTTCAATACCTGCTGGAATGTATACAGGAAATCCTGATGCAGCTAAGACTATGGGCGTTAGGGCTACATTCGTTAGTTCTGCAAAAGTCCCAGAGGCTGTTATCTATGAAGTGGTCAAAGCAGTATTTGAAAACTTCGATGATTTCAAAAAACTCCATCCTGCTTTTGCAAATTTGAAGAAAACAGATATGATCTCTGCAGCTCTTTCTGCTCCTTTGCATGATGGTGCAATGAAGTACTATAAAGAAGCGGGTTTAATTAAATAAGTAAGTGTTATTAAAAGCGGGGCTTCGGCCTCGCTTTGTTTTGAT
>NW_014610489.1:0-350 GCF_000485595.1 Priapulus caudatus | reverse complement strand
GTCACGCGGTTCGTCTGTGCACAGGTGTGCAGGCGCGGATCAAGACGGGCTTCTTCAGAAACCTGAAGAACATTCCGATCGTGCGGAGGAAGATCAACGCTGAGCTCGAGAAGAGCCTCGGCGGTCTCGAGAAGGAACTCATCGTCAAGGGCAACAAGGGCATGAAGTTCCTGCAGACGCTTCCGGAGAAGGGGCTGGCAGAGGTACGCTCGGTGTCGCATAACGCAGATCCCAATATGAACGCGGTTCGAGCTTCTCCTTCCTTATGAATGCTGAGTCCTCAGCAGTAGCAGCAGCAGCAGCAGTAGTATTAGTAGCAGCAGCAGTAGCAGCAGTAGCAGTAGCAGTAG
>NW_014610488.1:0-350 GCF_000485595.1 Priapulus caudatus | reverse complement strand
CCGAACTTCGGTTGCTCTCCCCCCGCAGATGAGCCGGGCGGGTCGCCTGCCAGGGAGGCCTGGACAAGCTCGGGGTAAATCCTGTCCCGATCAGCTATCCTGATGGTTTCAGGAGGTTGCCTGGTTCCCTGAAAGTAACGCGCAACAGAGTTTTCACCCAGGATGAGATTGCCCATGCAATCCTCCCCGCGATGGCTCAGAGCGATCAGGAGCTGGTCATCATTCCAGTCTATCAATCTCTCCGGCAGACCTAATTCCGTACTTCTTGCATGGGCAAAGGCGCGCCCCATAAACCCTTCCGGCCGCATATCCTGTATGAACCAGGACAGCTGATCGAACAGCTCGCCCGG
>NW_014610487.1:0-350 GCF_000485595.1 Priapulus caudatus | reverse complement strand
AAACGAACTGTCAGTTGTTGATGCAGACGTGATTGATTTGGCGGCTCTAAAAGACGCTAACATCATCACTGATATCATCAAAACAGCTAAAGTTGTGCTTTCAGGTGAAATCACGAAAGCGGTTACTCTGAAAGGTATCAAAGTAACTAAAGGTGCTAAAGCGGCGATCGAAGCTGCTGGCGGGAAAGTCGAGGACTAAATGGCAAAGCAAGGTACTACTGCTTCCGGTGCGAAGGCTGGATTGTCTGAATTAAAGAGCCGTTTGCTCTTCGTTCTGCTGGCAATCATTGTTTATCGTATCGGTGCTCACATCCCTGTTCCAGGTATTAACTCGGAACGATTGGCACAAT
>NW_014610486.1:0-350 GCF_000485595.1 Priapulus caudatus | reverse complement strand
TCCTCCTCTCTCTCTCTCTCCTCCTCTCTCTCCTCCCTCCTCTCTCTCTCTCTCTCTCTCTCTCTCTCTCTCTCACATCATCTCTCCTTCTCTTTCCCTCGCTGGCTCCCGCACTCTCGGTTCTCCTTCCTTGTCCTTCTTTTTACTATTGCCATATCTATCCTATTCCTTCTCTCTCCCGTCCAGTCTCTTCCTTCTTTTTCCGTTCTCTGTCGCTCTCTGCTAATTCTCCCCTTTCTTTTCCCCTCCCCTTATTGCATGCTCTCCCCTCCCGCGACCAACCCTCCCCCTCTCGCATAATCTGCCACCCCTGGCCTCTCCCCCCCATCTCTCTCTCCCTCTCATCCCCG
>NW_014610485.1:0-350 GCF_000485595.1 Priapulus caudatus | reverse complement strand
ATACATACATGGGGGGGGGACGGTAGACAGTTGTCCCCAAACCAATGTAAATTATCTACTTTGACTACGGGGTCATTGGCTAACGGAATACTGCCACTGATCTCTATAATATATATTATATTATATTATAGAGATCTTTGGTGAATACTGCCCATGGTTCACTGTCCAAAGCAAAAACCGTGTGTTTGGAGGTTGTGTTGTCTATATTACATTTACAGTAGACTTATATTTGATAGATCTTAGTACCATCTCAGACTCTTAGAACTAGCATTTTAGTATAATTATATCAGGAGTGAATCAAAATAGATATTATCTATTATTATTCACTCCTGATTATGCGTATAGTTGCG
>NW_014610484.1:0-350 GCF_000485595.1 Priapulus caudatus | reverse complement strand
ACATACACACATGTACATTCACATGTATACACACACGTACATACACACGTACATACACACATGTACATACACTGATACACATGTATACACACACGTACATACACACGTACATACACACATGTACATACACATGTATACACACACGTACATACACACATGTACATACACATGTATACACACACGTACATACACACATGTACATACACATGTATACACACACGTACATACACACGTACATACACACATGTATATATATACACACGTACATACACACATGTACATACACACACGTACATACACACATGTATATACACACGTACATACACACACGTACATACACACACGTACAT
>NW_014610483.1:0-350 GCF_000485595.1 Priapulus caudatus | reverse complement strand
GGAGAACCCCTTAAATTCCTCAATATCTGGTAGCAGCATCGCTCGCATGTTGGCAGGTAGTTTCAGTTTTTCGAGCTTGCGAAAAGCGTCAACGCCCTCCGCGTCGTTGTCGAAAACGAATAAGACCTGATTGAGAACGTCAATTCGCAAAAGCCCCTCTGCGAATTTGACGAGATTGCCGGTTCCCCAGAAATGATGGCGTTCATCGACATCCACAAAATTGAAAAAATCTGTCACGTCCGGACGTAGGATATCGAGCGACCGTCTAATGATGCGTGCGTCGGATGCGCCCTCGGTTGCGATCAGAATTTTTTGCTTTTGCCGCGCACCTGGCTGGAATGCCCCACGTT
>NW_014610482.1:0-350 GCF_000485595.1 Priapulus caudatus | reverse complement strand
GGTGCGTCTATCGTCAACGTTGTCGCTGTTGTTAGTACGTCTATCGTCAACGTTGTCGCTGTTGTTGGTGCGTCTATCGTCATCGTTGTCGCTGTTGTTAGTACGTCTATCGTCAACGTTGTCGCTGTTGTTGGTGCGTCTATCGTCATCGTTGTCGCTGTTGTTAGTACGTCTATCGTCAACGTTGTCGCTGTTGTTGGTACGCTTCTCGCTCACCCTTCTCTCTCACCCTTCTCGCTCACCCTTCTCGCTCACCCTTCTCTCTCACTCTTCTCTCTCACCCTTCTCTCTCACTCTTCTCTCTCATCCTTCTCTCTCACCCTTCTCGCTCACCCTGCTCTCTCATCCTT
>NW_014610481.1:0-350 GCF_000485595.1 Priapulus caudatus | reverse complement strand
TCTCTCTCTCTCTCTCTCTCTCTCTCTTCTCTCTCTCTCTCACCCCTCTCTGTATGCATATATATATATATATATATATATATATATATAGGTAGTGAGCGGTGTATGAATGGAACATCGGCCCCCGCATTTACATAAACTTTTATCCGGAGGCTATTATCGAAAATATATGATGAAGGCATTGAAGAGCCGACGTTAGAAATGATATTGATCGGATGTTACTAGCTTGCCACATCGACGCGATCGAGAGAGTGAAGGAAGAAGAGATAGTGGCGTATGTATGCGTGCGTGCGTGCTTGCCGGAGATTTGAGAGAAGGAGCGAGAGAGAAGAGAGAGAGAGAGAGAGAGA
>NW_014610480.1:0-350 GCF_000485595.1 Priapulus caudatus | reverse complement strand
AGCACTGAGGTTGAAGCGAATGCAGGCTCCACCTTGTTTGCACAGCTAGTCGCTCTGGTAGATGAAAATGTCATGCCGTTTGCGGACTTATACGATCACCCTAATAAACTCGGCACTCCGTTGACTGTATCTGCCGCTTTTATGGATGCTGATGATAATGTAAAAGCCTTTGAGTTTCGTTTAGGCACTGAAACCGCTGATGTGGGTGACTTATTTCCGTTCTTTGATTTTTTTATTGCGCAAGCGATACAGATAACTCAAGCATGGTATGACGATGAAGTTTTACAGAGTAATAGCCACGACTAATAGCAATATCAATACGTCTTTATTTCACGCTTATACTAATTTAT
>NW_014610479.1:0-350 GCF_000485595.1 Priapulus caudatus | reverse complement strand
CTGATGCCAATGGCACCGGCTACGATTCCTTCACCTTCCAAGTGCAGGATGATGGTGGTACTGCCAATGGTGGTGTCGATACTGATCAATCAGCTAATACAATGACTATTGATGTAACAGCGGTTAATGATACACCTGTTGGTATCCCAACAATTACTGGCACAGCAACTGAAGACCAAACATTAACCGCTGATACTTCAGGAATTAGTGATCCAGATGGCCTTGGAGCATTGACGTATCAATGGTTGGCAGATAGTTCTGTAATCAGTGGTGCAACTAACAATACTTTAGTGCTTGGTGATAATGAAGTTGGAAAATTAATCAGCGTCGAAGTTAGTTATGTTGATGGT
>NW_014610478.1:0-350 GCF_000485595.1 Priapulus caudatus | reverse complement strand
TCTCTCTCTCTCCCTCCTCCCCTCTCTCCCTCTCTCTCTCCCTCCTCCCCTCTCCCCCTCTCTCTCTCCCTCCTCCCCTCTCCCCCTCTCTCTCCCTCCTACCCTCTCCCTTCACCCTCGCTATCTGCCAGCATCCGCGCACAACTAGATTAAGTATGAATTCCTACCATCGCCTCTAGAAATCAACACCTATAATAACTGACTAATGAATGCAAAAGCGAGGCGGTACGGAGACAGCGCTAGCGGAGGAGAATGGAGAGAAGGGGGGAGGCAGCGGCGGCGGCGGAGGAGGAGGAGGAGGAGAGGGAGGAGGTGGTGGAGGATGAGGGGGAGGTGGAGAGAGGCAGCGG
>NW_014610477.1:0-350 GCF_000485595.1 Priapulus caudatus | reverse complement strand
CATCTAGTGTAGATACCATACTGCTACCTTCCTTCATATAATCTCATCTAGTGTAGACACCACACTGGTATACTTTCCTTCATATCCCGTCATCTAGTGTAGACACCACACTGCTACCTTTCATTCATATGATCTCATGTAGTGTAGACACCACACTGATATACCTTCCTTCATATAATCTCATCTAGTGTAGATACCACACTGCTACCTTCCTTCATATGATCTCATGTAGTGTAGATACCACACTGCTACCTTCCTTCATATAATCTCATCTAGTGTAGATACCACACTGCTATACTTTCCTTCATATCCCGTCATCTAGTGTAGACACCACACTGCTACCTTCCTTC
>NW_014610476.1:0-350 GCF_000485595.1 Priapulus caudatus | reverse complement strand
GTATGTGTGTGTGTGTGTGTGTGTGATGGTAGATGTTAGATTGCATGTTTAACCGTAGTAAAAATTCGTGTGGATCCTTTTCGGGATTTTGGTTTTAAAAATTCAAAAGGATCATTCTCGAGATGTGTGCAAAATAATTTTTTAAATGTCAAAAAATTCTTGTCGAGAAATACTGAAGGTGACAAGATGTAGGCGTCTATTGCATAGTAACGCTGGCTTCGTAACTATAGTATGAAGCGTACTACCGATATGTCTGTAACTGTGTTTCCAACGACCTATGCAAATAATTTCATTAAATTTGTAAAATATTTCTAATAATATTATAATATAAGTATTATGGAGAACATATA
>NW_014610474.1:0-350 GCF_000485595.1 Priapulus caudatus | reverse complement strand
AAGGGCCGTGAGCTGTAACAATGAAGGGCCGTGAGCTGTAACAATAAAGAGCCGCGAGCTGTAACAATGAAGGGCCGCGAGCTGTAACAATGAAGAGCCGCGAGCTGTAACAATAAAGAGCCACGAGCTGTGACAATAAAGGGCGGCGAGCTGTAACAATGAAGGGCGGCGAGCTGTGACAATGAAGGGCCGTGAGCTGTAACAATGAAGGGCCACGAGCTGTGACAATGAAGGGCCGCGAGCTGTAACAATAAAGAGCCGCGAGCTGTAACAATGAAGGGCCGCGAGCTGTAACAATGAAGAGCCGCGAGCTGTAACAATAAAGAGCCGCGAGCTGTGACAATGAAGGG
>NW_014610473.1:0-350 GCF_000485595.1 Priapulus caudatus | reverse complement strand
CACACACACACGCACGCATACACACAAATACATAGCTATATAAGAATACATACATACACACACCTACATACACATACGCACGCACGCACACACACACATACACACACGCACGCATACACACAAATACACAGCTATAAGAATACATACGTAGACACACCTACATACACATACGCGCGTACGCACATATATATCAAGAGACATATAATTATATATATATCAATATCTCTTGATAAATATGCACCTAAACACACCCACCTGCACACACACACACACACACACACACACACACACACACACACACACACACACACACACACACACACACACACACACACACACACACACACGAC
>NW_014610472.1:0-351 GCF_000485595.1 Priapulus caudatus | reverse complement strand
GAGAGAGAGAGAGAGCCGTACACGTGTCACATGTGCGTGACAGCAGTGTGAGAGGCAGTTTAGCCACGCGCACTGTAGCTGGGAATAGCCAGCCAGCCAGCCAACCGAGCGCTACATTACATGTGAGATTTACCGTGTTGTAGTTTATACGGCCGCTGCCGCTGCCGCGTGTACGCGCGAGCGAGGACGATCATCAAGTCCATCGATAATCAAAGACGAGAGAGGGAGAGAGAAGTAGATAGAAGGAGAGAGAGCGAGACGGAGAGAGAGAGCGAGAAGGAGAGAGAGAGCGAGAAGGAGAGAGAGAGAGAGAGAGAGAGAGAGAGAGAGAGAGAGAGAGAGAGAGAGAGA
>NW_014610471.1:0-351 GCF_000485595.1 Priapulus caudatus | reverse complement strand
GCGTGATCACAGCGAGGTGGGAGAAACAGAATCCGAGGTAGACGATTTCGTCGGGTCAGCATTCAACAACGCCATCACTCAGGCCATAGGGGCCACAGAGGAGTTACAGGTAGAAATAGAAATCCGAGAAAGTCGGCCGGGGGACACCTATTTGCTATGCTCTGATGGCCTTAACAAGGAGCTAAGCGATCAACGGATTGCCGCGATTCTCCAGGCCAACAATGTGGAGGTAGCAACCGTATGGTCCGGGGACAGCCGCATATATCGACTGCGAGACGGCCTTTTAAAGCAAATCACGCGTGATCACAGCGAGGTGGGAGAAACAGAATCCGAGGTAGACGATTTCGTCGG
>NW_014610470.1:0-351 GCF_000485595.1 Priapulus caudatus | reverse complement strand
TTTTGATCCTCATCCAAGGTCATCAAAAATCTTGCCAGATTAAGAACTTCGGGAGAATTTATATCACTATTTTCACCAGACATTTCAATCGGCGTAACCACTTTGTCAGCAACAATCCCAGTTAAAGTCTCTGGTTTATCAACAGGGTATGCGCTTCCTAGAAAAACATTGCCTATGTAGAATGAAATAGGCTGTCCTTCTACATACTCAAAGGCACCATTTTCATCAGTAAAACCGGTGAAGCCACTACCTGCATCAAAATAAACACCTGTAACAACGCCATCAAATAATACCGCTGTTTGAGTTGATGGCGCAGGGTTCTGAGCCAACTTATCACTATGAGATCCATCG
>NW_014610469.1:0-351 GCF_000485595.1 Priapulus caudatus | reverse complement strand
ATATCGCCCTTTGGCAGTATGCTGCTATCTTCATTTTGATAGGCTTCTCCGGCTTTATCGATTCCATCGCTGGCGGCGGCGGTCTCGTCTCGGTACCGACCTACATGGCTGTCGGCCTGCCTCCTGAATTTATCCTCGGCACCAATAAATGCGTCAGTTCCACAGGTACGACTCTCGCCGTCTACAGGTATATTTCCAACAAGGCCATCCTATGGCAGACGATGGTCTTCTCCATCGTCGCCGCCCTGATCGGTTCCGTCATCGGGGCTAGTCTTTCGGAGTATTTGTCTAAAGATATTATGTTCGGCATCCTCCTGTTCGTCATCCCCTGCATCTTTTTTTTACAGGTCA
>NW_014610468.1:0-351 GCF_000485595.1 Priapulus caudatus | reverse complement strand
CTCGTCTCTCTCTCTCTCTCTCTCTCTCTCTCTCTCTCTCTCTCTCTCTCTCTCTCTCTCTCTCTCTCTCTCTCTCTATATATATATATATATATATATAGCGGATGGCAGCGTTTACAATGTGTGGCTGGAGGTTTAGCGTAGTTTATTTCTTCATCGGGCGAACTGCAGCTTCGGGTAGTGTATAATATAATATTTAGCCTGTATTTAAAATAATAATAATAATAATAATAATAATAATAATAATAATTGTAGTTTCACGCTAAAAGCGAGACCGAGTTAGAATGCGATGTACCGTCTGTGCGCGCGTGCGTGCGTGCGTGCGGGCGTACGTGCGTGCGTGCGTGCGGG
>NW_014610467.1:0-351 GCF_000485595.1 Priapulus caudatus | reverse complement strand
TGTGAGCGGGCGTGTGTGAGCGCGTGTGTGCGCGTGTGTGCGCGTGTGTATGTGTGTGGTGAGATAGATATCATATCGCTTTACACGGCGGCTTCACGGACCCACTTGTCCCAGCATTGTCATTGTCATGTGCATTGTCCCAGCTGCTCCCAACCCACAACTAATAATGCATGCTGCTATAACAACAGGCCTAATTACTGATAAGGATGCGGGGAGGATGGAGGGGGGATGCAGGGAGGAGGGGGTGACGGGGAGGATGCTGGGGAGGATGGTGGGAGGATGCTGGGAGGATGCTGGGGGAGGATGCTGGGGAGGATGCTGGGGAGGATGCTGGGGGGATGCTGGGGAAGA
>NW_014610466.1:0-351 GCF_000485595.1 Priapulus caudatus | reverse complement strand
GTGCGTGTGTGTTATAGTGTACGGGTGCGCGAGCCTGCGTGCGTGCGTGCGTGCGTGTTATAGTGTGCGGGTGCGCGAGCCTGCGTGCGTGCGTGCGTGCGTGCGTGCGTGCGTGCGTGCGTATTAACAGGGAAAGCAAGGGTGAGAAATGGATGGGGAGAACGGCAAGGAGTGGAATGGGGGAGAAAGGAAGCGCGAACGAGAGAGCTAGAGCGCGAAAAGGATAGAGGAGAAAGAGAGAGCGAGAGAGAGAGAGAGAGAGAGAGAGAGATTTAAATGACGTTTATTTCCCCCTACCCTTTAATCAATGTCTCGCGGAATACAATGTGCTAAAGCCTAAATGTAGCACGC
>NW_014610465.1:0-351 GCF_000485595.1 Priapulus caudatus | reverse complement strand
TACATCGGTAGCCGTCTTAGGGGGCTTAACTAAATGTTGTTTTCTGAGTAAGTCTATTCAGTTCTTAGGGCACATAATCGATGAACGAGGAATTTCCCCCGACCCAGCGAAAGTACGCGCCGTACGTGATTTGCAGCCTCCTAAGACGGCTACCGATGTTAGAAAGTTCTTAGGCATAAGCGGGTATTACCGTAAATTTATAAGAGGATTTTTTCGCTGGGTCCGGGGAAATTCCTCGTTCATCGATGATGTGCCCTAAAAACTGAATAGACTTACTCAGAAAACAACATTTTAGTTAATTTTAATTTCAAATTAGCCGCTCGCAACCTCTCGAAGACCTGTAACAAATGC
>NW_014610464.1:0-351 GCF_000485595.1 Priapulus caudatus | reverse complement strand
TATATATATATATATATATATATATATATATATATATATATATATATATATATATATATATATATAGCAGATTAGAGGGAAACATAGAGCTGTGGAGTGTGAGGGGTTATACAGGTGTATATGGGTCGGGCATGTTCGGCCCGCCCTGTATTGTACATGCCGACCCAATCGAGCCCCCGCCATGCCAGTGCCACTTTCACTCGGATCATCTCTACTCTCTGAAGAACGCCGAATTATATGGACACACGTATTAGGAACAAACGCAGGATGTGGAGGTGTGTGTGTGTGCGTGCGCGCGTGCGTGTGTGCGTGCGTGTGTGCGTGCGTGTGTGCGTGCGTGCGTGATGCGTG
>NW_014610463.1:0-351 GCF_000485595.1 Priapulus caudatus | reverse complement strand
GTATGTATGTATGTATGTATGTATGTATGTATCAAGAGCTAATAATACCACGAGCTATTATTATTAGCTACGATTATTTGCTACGATTATTAATAATAATCAAGAGCTAATAAGGTATTATTAGCTCTTGGTATGTATGTATATACGTAAGTGAATCTAGACCAGTAACGTATCAGTGACGAACTCAGCAGCCGAGAGTCGCAGCCTCCCATATGGCTTCAATTAGCAATGTTCAGCGGGCCATTAGAGCGACCATATAAACGATGATCACATTGGGAGATGTATTGACTGACCACGCACTTGTCGCTTTACAACCTTTCATCAGCAACAGACTCTTTGCTCTCGCTCTCT
>NW_014610462.1:0-351 GCF_000485595.1 Priapulus caudatus | reverse complement strand
AGAGAGAGAGAGAGAGAGAGAGAGAGAGAGAGAGAGAGAGATAGTGCGCGCGAGCGAGAGACTAGATTTCAGTGCGGCAACACGACTCCCCTGTCAACGCCAGGCCCATTAAATGCTGCAAAATCCATTCGCCAATTAACTTCCAATCGCGTTCCAGCTGTTCTCACGTAATCGTAAGGTTGTCGGAGACAGATTCAACAGTCACGCTGCACTGCGCTCTACACAATTCTGGCACGCTGCCAAGGAGACAGTGGTGGAGAAGGAAGAGGAGAAGAAGAAGCAGAGAAGAATTAAATGCATGCGCGTGAAATTCTGGCACACTGCCAGTGTGAGAGAAGAAGAAGAAAAAGA
>NW_014610461.1:0-351 GCF_000485595.1 Priapulus caudatus | reverse complement strand
CCTCCTCTCCTCCCTCCCTCCCCTCCCTCCCTCCCTCCCTCCCTCCCTCCCTCTCTCTCTCTCTCTCTTCACGCTACCACACAATAGCTCTGGCGCGTGGGCGACCACTGCCGCCGCAGCTGCCACCGCAGCGGCATAACAATAGCCCAGCACCATTTGTCGGCAATTTGGTGGGAGTGGGGATAAAGCTAACGCGAAGTATTTACGATTGGTCGCGCAGTGTAGTGGCGGGCCGACGTCGCTTGCTTGTGGATACGGAGGCGCCCCGTCTGTGATTAACGAAACCGTAGGGAGAGGGGAGGGAGAGGGAGAGAGAGGGGAGAGAGGGGAGAGGGGAGCGAGAGAGGGGAG
>NW_014610460.1:0-351 GCF_000485595.1 Priapulus caudatus | reverse complement strand
CAATAGCTGTATCCATAAGCTCGATAAAATTGGCATTCACCTGCTGCCCGCTAATGCAGATTTAACCGCAGCGGAAGTTGAGCTGATGCGTGCCGAGAGTGCTCAAAATCGCATGAAGGATGTCATTGTTCCGTTAAAGGAGCATTACGATTACATCTTAATCGACTGCCCGCCTGCTTTAAATATGCTGACGCTGAATGCCTTAGTGGCATCCGATGGTGTCATTATTCCAATGCAGTGTGAGTATTACGCATTAGAAGGTTTAACCTCGTTGATGGATATTATTAAGCAGGTTCAGGATTCGGTAAATTCAAATCTTAAGGTTGAGGGTTTGCTACGAACCATGTTTGA
>NW_014610459.1:0-351 GCF_000485595.1 Priapulus caudatus | reverse complement strand
GTGTGTGTGTGTGTGTGTGTGTGTGCATGCGTGTAGGCGTGTGTGTGTTTGCGTGCGTGCGTGTTTGCCTGCGTGCGTGTATGAGGGAGAGATAGAAATCGATTAAAAGAAAGAGGGAGGGATATAAAACGCCAAAATGTTATTAAATGAACTATTCAATAGCGATAAATATAAACATACTTATCTGATGCCGCTTCTTTGGGTAGAGGTGCGGTCAGATTTTCCTGAAAGCAGAACAAGAAAAGAGCGACGTTAAATGTCAGACGTAAAGCAGCCACGCCATGAGGAAGCCGATGTGCTATTACAACAGTGCACACGCAGAATTACGGCAGGATCCGCCGTGACAAATCA
>NW_014610458.1:0-351 GCF_000485595.1 Priapulus caudatus | reverse complement strand
CTAACGTCCGCGCCTCTCACGTCCGCGCCTCTAACGTCCGCGCCTCTAGCGTCCGCGCCTCTAACGTCCGCACGTCTAACGTCTGCGTCTCTATTCGCGCCTCTAACGTCCGCGTCTCTATTCGCGCCTCTAACGTCCGCGCCTCTAACGTCCGCGCGTCTAACGTCAGCACCTCTAACGTCCGCGCGTCTAACGTCCGCGCGTCTAACGTCCGCGCCTCTAACGTCCGCGCCTCTCACGTCCGCGCCTCTCACGTTCGCGCCTCTAACGTCTGCGCGTCTAACGTCCGCGCCTCTAACGTCCGCGCCTCTAACGTCCGCGCCTCTAACGTCCGCGCCTCTAACGTTCGCG
>NW_014610457.1:0-351 GCF_000485595.1 Priapulus caudatus | reverse complement strand
GAGGATTTGAGCGCTGGATTACTGATCGATTGTAAATACTGCTGTTATTTCTAATCGATTTGTATGCTTTTTAGGTTTTTCCCGTAGCTTCCTGACAGTGACCTGGCCGAACACAACATAAAGTATTAGTATAACCATCACAGCAGGAAAACAGGGCTGACTCCAGTGTCTTCATTGCAGCAAAGCCATAATTTGATTATATTTAGAGCCAGCGTTATTTTTAACGTATCCGTTCATAGGGCCACTCATATCACAGTGTTGACCTAAAATAGTAACTACACGTGGTGCTAGTCGAACACCCCAAAATTGCTTAATAGCATCAATAGTATTAGGAATGTAATCGAACCCACG
>NW_014610456.1:0-351 GCF_000485595.1 Priapulus caudatus | reverse complement strand
TATATATATATATATATATATATATATATATATATATATTATATATATAACTATTGAAAATTGACGAGATGGGGTTTGACGTCATGAATACAGAAATAAAAAGTGCCGAGTCACGCACGCTCAAGGCGAGATTCGCAGGGGTCACCTAGCTTCAAGTGTGAATACGAGTCAACCCGGTGGTAGGGTTAGGTCGGCTGCTTCCGAACAATTAATCCCCGTGTAATAACAGTTGAACAAGAAGTTATCTGGCGGCGAGACGGAGCGAGAATATACTTATATGTTATAAAACTTATAAAGATATCTGCTTCCGCGTGCAGCAAACCCAGGTAACCAGACACGCGGGGTGGGGGT
>NW_014610455.1:0-351 GCF_000485595.1 Priapulus caudatus | reverse complement strand
GAAACTAAAACTCGCTCGTAGAAAACAACACGAACTCGGCGACATCATCGTGCTCGACAGAGGCATCGCCAAGTTTATGCCCTACTACAGAAACAACACACTGCACCTCTTTGTCTTGCCTTCGGTCATCGCCTGCTGTTTCAACACAATTAGAACCATAGGGCGGGAGAAGATCCAGAAACTCATCCGCATCATCTATCCATATCTTAAGAAAGAACTGCACCTCATCTGGGACGAAGACAACATCGACACTGCGGTTGATGCCGTACTCGATAAGATGGTCAAAGAACAACTGCTGATAAGAAATGATGTGCTGGATGTCTTTACAAAACCTGGCTCAGGAACCATACA
>NW_014610454.1:0-351 GCF_000485595.1 Priapulus caudatus | reverse complement strand
GGCTGAAGACGATGTTAGTGTCGAACCCTTTGACAACCCTTTAGAAGCCCTGGATTGGCTGGATTCCAATCACCCTGACTTAATCATCACCGACTATCGCATGCCAGATATAAATGGCATTGAATTAATACGTGAAATCAGAAAAAAGCCAGCCTGCCATGATATACCAATTATGATGATTACAGTCGTCAGTGAAAAATCAGTCCGCTACGATGCCCTGGAAGCCGGCGCAACAGCATTTCTAACAAGACCTATCGATCAGATTGAGTGTCGCACCAGTTGTCATAATCTACTCAGGCTGCATGAGCAGCAGTCAATCATCCAGGATAGAGCAGATTGGCTTGCCCGGCA
>NW_014610453.1:0-351 GCF_000485595.1 Priapulus caudatus | reverse complement strand
ACGAGAGAGAGAGAGAGAGAGAAACAGCGAGCAAGCAAGAGAAGGGGAGAGCGATAGAGAGATAAAGCAAGAGAGACATAGAAACAGAGAGAACAAGCGAGAGAGAGCAATAGCGAGATAAAGAAAGAGAGAGGGGGAGAAAGAAAGAGAGAGAAAGACAGAGAGAATGAGAGAGAAAAAGAGCGAGCGATACGGAAAAAAAGGGTGAAGGAGAAAAAGAGTAAGGAGGAAAGGGGGAGAGAGAGAAAGCGCGCGCGCGGGGGAGGGAAGGGGTGATCGTCTCAGCGCCCATATCCCCAACCCTAACCATCTTCGCATCATCCACATCCCATGCCCATTACGACTCATCTA
>NW_014610452.1:0-351 GCF_000485595.1 Priapulus caudatus | reverse complement strand
CACACTACACACACACACACACACACACACACACACACACACACACACACACACACACACACACACACACACACACACACACACACACACACACATATACATACACATCCATTAGGTCTAGACTTACGCTCCTTCTCTCAGAAGTGATAGGACGGGTCGTGACATCGTGTTCCACCCCTCACGCATGAACCATGCATATACAGCGGCGAGCTCACTCATGCAGTGACCTATATACTCTAGCTCTGACTTCCTCAGTCAGCTTCCAAAGCAGCCCGAATCTACACGAATTTGTCACCAGGCGCACAGCTAATTTAATCTCTCACAGCTCCCCCCCCCTTCTCTCTCTGTCTG
>NW_014610451.1:0-351 GCF_000485595.1 Priapulus caudatus | reverse complement strand
TTTACTGTTGTAGGGGAGTGAGTTGTTTACTGTTGTAGATGAGTGAGTTGTTTACTGTTGTAGGTGAGTGAGTTGTTTACTGTTGTAGGTGAGTGAATTGTTTACTGTTGTAGATGAGTGAGTTGTTTACTGTTGTAGGTGTGTGAGTTGTTTACTGTTGTAGGTGAGTGAGTTGTTTACTGTTGTAGGTGTGTGAGTTGTTTACTGTTGTAGGTGACTGAGTTGTTTACTGTTGTAGGTGAGTGAGTTGTTTACTGTTGTAGGTGAGTGAGTTGTTTACTGTTGTAGGTGAGTGAGTTGTTTACTGCTGTAAGTGGCATAACTGGTCAGTGTTGCAGTGAGGTTACAGAG
>NW_014610450.1:0-351 GCF_000485595.1 Priapulus caudatus | reverse complement strand
GCAGTCTCGGAAAAACTGTAAATCCCCCTCATCTGCCAGATGCGAAAGATTACTCCAGTTATGCTCCTTCCCGTATTGTTCCCGCAATTCATTAAATCTTGGGTTGGTCAAAGTGATGTCGAGATTTTTATCCAGACCCATGATAATGGCGGGGCTGCTGCGCATCATTTTTCGTAGCCGATTCTGAGCAAACGAGCCTATGGTCGCCTGTAGGTGACTTCCTATCAATTCAGTTATCAGCCAGAGAACGTTATGCACATCGTCCATATGGCGATCCGGTTCATCGTCCATCATAAAGACGTGTCCGAGCACTTCATCTTTCACCCGGTAGACTAATCCAGCATATTTTTG
>NW_014610449.1:0-351 GCF_000485595.1 Priapulus caudatus | reverse complement strand
CTCTCTCTCTCTCTCTCTCTCTCTCTCTCTCTCTCTCTCTCTCTCTCTCTCTCTCTCTCTCTCTCTCTCTCTCTCTCTCTCTCTCTCTCTCTCTCTCTCTCTCTCTGTCGAGAGAAAGAGAGAGAGAGAGCGAGAAAGTGAAGGAGAGAGAGAGAGGGCTATTCCCGCACGCTGTGACAATTACTGTACATTCACGGGACAAATATTTTTCGCGGGAGCAGTTGTTCTAACCTCTCTTGACATCTGCCGCATTCTCTGGAAACAAATGTCTCACTCCCCAGAGACAAATGTCGCACTCCACTGACACAAATGTCGCCCTATATAGAGACAAATGTCGTACTATATAGGGAC
>NW_014610448.1:0-351 GCF_000485595.1 Priapulus caudatus | reverse complement strand
GGCGGTGATGTTCTTGTGTTTGTTGCAGACGTCATCGTGATCGCGGTGCTGCTGGCGATGACGTTCTTGTGTTTGTTGCAGACGTCATCGTGATCGTGGTGCTGCTGGCGGTGATGTTCCTGTGTTTGTTGCAGACGTCATTGTGATCGTGGTGCTGCTGGCGGTGACGTTCCTGTGTTTGTTGCAGACGTCATTGTGATCGTGGTGCTGCTGGCGGTGACGTTCTTGTGTTTGTTGCAGACGTTGTCGTGATCGCGGTGCTGCTGGCGGTGATGTTCTTGTGTTTGTTACAGACGTCGTCGTGATCGCGGTGCTGCTGGCGGTGACGTTCTTGTGTTTGTTACAGACGTC
>NW_014610447.1:0-351 GCF_000485595.1 Priapulus caudatus | reverse complement strand
TCTCTTCGTCTCGTCTCTTTCTTCTCTCTCTACTTTACGTCTCTCTCTCTCTCTCTCTCTCTCTCTCTCTCTCTCTCTCTCTCCCATCTCTCCTTTCTCGTCCCCCTCTCACTCTTTTCTCTATCTCTCTCTATGTCTCTCTCACTCAGCGGCGCCTTTAACTCTGATGCTCTGATTTACAGTAAAACATCCCGAAGGCGCGAAAACAAGTTCTCGACCCGCCACAAGCTTAAATGTCAAAAACGTGGTTCGTGGTTGTATATGCTTACACGTAGCCGTTCATAGCGTACGTGTGTTTCGAATAAACATGTACTATATATATATATATATATATATATATATATATATATA
>NW_014610446.1:0-351 GCF_000485595.1 Priapulus caudatus | reverse complement strand
GTAGACACTTCCTATAAATTATAATTCATTAATTGTTATGAATATGATGGTACCGGTACTAATTATTGACAGTATTGTGCAGTAATCAGTATTGATAGTATTGATACTGCATAGTGCATTAGCCCATTTGTCAATTGGGCATTAGAGGCATTACCATTACTCATTAGTGATGATGCCATGCAGGGTCTATGTCTCCCTGGGTACTGCCGCACGAAGGGTCGTTGTCGTATCAGGTACTATACATATTAGCTCTAGTAACTATAGCCCACGTACAGTTGCCGCAGGCGCACGCCTGCGGCAACTGTACGCGGGCTATAGTTACTAAACCGAGCTATAGTATAGGCCCAAGGA
>NW_014610445.1:0-351 GCF_000485595.1 Priapulus caudatus | reverse complement strand
GAAGTTGACGGCGGTGTTAAAGTTGACAACATTTGCGACATTGCTAAAGCTGGCGCAGATACATTTGTAGCGGGTTCTGCAATTTTTTGGCGCAAAAGGTGCTGATGATGCCAATGACCATTACCTTCCATCCTGAAGCCAGCGACCACATCGATCGTAGTTTGCAATTAATTCGCGAATCAGGCTGTAAATCAGGTTTAGTATTTAACCCTGCAACTCCGCTTAGTTACCTTGATTACGTAATGGATAAAGTAGACATGATTTTATTGATGTCGGTTAACCCAGGTTTTGGTGGCCAATCATTCATTCCTTCGACATTAGATAAGCTTCGTCAAGCACGTAAAATGATTG
>NW_014610444.1:0-351 GCF_000485595.1 Priapulus caudatus | reverse complement strand
TCTACCCCTCTCCATCCCTCTCTATCCTTTTCTATCTCTCTCTACCCCTCTCTATTCCTCTCTATCCCTCTCCATCTTTCTCTACCCCTCTCCACCCCTCCCTATCCCTCTCTATCCCTCTTCATCTCTCTCTACCCCTCTCCACGCCTCTCTATCCCACTCCATTTCTCTCTATCGACGCTCCATGTCGCTCGTCAGTCAGCGACTTGTCTGTGGTGTGACGTCATCGCCCCGCTCGCTCGCCTGACCGCCAGTTTCTGTGAGACCGCGTGTGTGTGCGTGTGTGTGTGTGTGTGAGTGCGTGCGCGCGCGCGCGCGTGTGTGTGTGTGTGTGTGCGTGTGTGTATGTGT
>NW_014610443.1:0-351 GCF_000485595.1 Priapulus caudatus | reverse complement strand
ACACACACACACACACACACACACACACACACACACACACACACACACACACACACACACACACACACACACACACACACACATATACGCCAATTATACATGAGAGGTAAAAATCACATCGCTTCATTAACAATGAAGCAATATTATATTGCCAATGGCCTATATATTGCCAGTATATATTGCCAGTAGCACACGATGCACCAAGCAGCTGGTCATTGAGAATGACCCCTCGATTACAACCCACGGTCCACCCTCCGCCAGGTGGTCAGTAAATATGAACCCTCGTTCACCACCCACCCTACCATCCCCCCTGCTGGTCAGTAAATAGGAACCTTTGAATACCACCCCAAC
>NW_014610442.1:0-351 GCF_000485595.1 Priapulus caudatus | reverse complement strand
TCTCTCTCTCTCTCTCTTGTCTCCCTCTCTCGCTTAATTTCTCTCTCTCTGTCTCGCTCTCTCTTCTCTTTCTCTCTCTGCCCCCTCTCTCTTTCTCTCTCTACCCCTCTCTCTGTACCCCTCTCTCTTTTCCTTTCTCTGTCCCTCTCTTTCTCTCTCTGTCCCTCCTCTCTCTCTCTCACTTCCTCTTTCTGTTTCCCTTCCTCTTTCTCTCTAACCCCCTTCTCTCTCTTTCTTTCTCTCTGCCCCCTCTCGATCTCTTCCTCTCGCTGTCCCTCCCTCTCTCTCTCTGCCCCCTCTTTCACTCTCTGCCCCTCTCTCTCTTCCCCTTTCTCTCTCTCTCTCTCTCCG
>NW_014610441.1:0-351 GCF_000485595.1 Priapulus caudatus | reverse complement strand
AAAATAAAATATTTTTTAAGATTGAATACATAGTGTTAAAGCAGTGTTACGCAGCTTCAATATGCTGCACTATTAATTGCAAACTTCGGTTACCACGAAATTCGTTGACGTCTAAACGATACACAGCACGTATATCATTATCGCCTATTGGTAAATCAGCATCTGTTTTATTAAACGCTATCGCAGGGTAACATACACCGGTACTTTCTTTTGCCAAGTCTAATTTTAAATGCTTTTCTCCGACAATACGCCAATTTATAATTTTGAATACATCATCAAAAGCTGGCTCGGGAAACAGCTGACCCCACGGACTGGCATATTTAATTTGTTCTGATGTTTCTATGGTTAAAT
>NW_014610440.1:0-351 GCF_000485595.1 Priapulus caudatus | reverse complement strand
TACCACCAGCTTCCCTGCTACCACCAGCATCCCTGTTACAACTAGCATCCCTGCTACCCCAGCTTCCCTGCTACCCCAGCATCCCTGCTACCTCCAGCTTCTCTGCTACCACCAGCATCCCTGCTACCCCCAGCATCCCTGCTACCCCAGCATCCCTGCTACCCCAGCATCCCTGCTACCCCCAGCATCCCTGCTACCCCCAGCATCCCTGCTACCCTCAGCATCCCTGCTACCCCAGCATCCCTGCTACCCCCAGCATCCCTGCTACCACCAGCATCCCTGCTACCACCAGCATCCCTGCTACCACCAGCATCCCTGCTACCCCATCATCCCTGCTACCCCAGCATCCCT
>NW_014610439.1:0-351 GCF_000485595.1 Priapulus caudatus | reverse complement strand
AAATTAGCGCGTGAATACTCCGATTTGGTTAATCGCGAATTAATAAACTTCGCCTTTTCGAAACTCGAACGATAACCAACCGATTTGATCAAGTCTGATTGCGAAAAGGTGGCCTCATCGAGACTGGAACGCGTTAAGTCGGTCTTTACCAGGCTGGCGCGAGTGAAAATGCTTTCGTCCAGTTTGCTCATACTCAGATTAGCACCATCAAAACGACTACCGGTAAAATCCTGGTCGTCGAGCAATTTATGCATTTTGTTACAACCCGACCAATCGACGCCAGCCTCGCGCTTGTCGTCACATTCAGCCATCGCTGTATGAACAAAACTAGTGGAAATAACAAACAGTGCC
>NW_014610438.1:0-351 GCF_000485595.1 Priapulus caudatus | reverse complement strand
TGAACCATGTGCTTTACGACAAGTAGTGCAATGACAATGAGTAATTGAACCAACATTGCCATGAATTGCGTACGTAACCTCTCCACACATACAGCTACCTTTAATCATCTACGTAGTACCTTTTTGTTTAATGCATAACGTTCGCGGTAAGCGGCAGGCCGGAGCGGGATGAGGCTTGTGCCATTCGGCACAAACGAGCGCAGCGGAGGACTGTCCGCTTGACCGCGCTGGTTAGGTGTCATATTCGAATTCCACTCCGGAAGCACAAACATGAATAAAAGCCTCCAGTTTATAGATAAAAAAGAATGTGCAAAATGACCCAGGTGGCGAAGGTGGCAGTACAACTGAAGG
>NW_014610436.1:0-351 GCF_000485595.1 Priapulus caudatus | reverse complement strand
CATATTTTCGTCCATAATGATTCCCGATTTCGCAAGCTTTTCCGCCAAGCGCGCACTAAACGCGGCTAACTCTTTCTGGTAGACAGGAAGACTTTGTGAAAAATCATTGGCCGAACTTCCAACCACCATTGAAAGCAGTAATCCAAAAACCAGCACTGCCAATATAACCGCCAATAAAGATAAGCCTTGATTCAGGCCATATTCTTTTAACGCATGAATCGCGGGTAGGCACAGAATCGCAATAAAAACAGACAATAAAAACGGTACCAACAATGGCGCTGCCTGTTTCAGGCCTGCGATCAGGATAACAAGTGCGGCCATTACCACAATGTATTGCATTACTCTACTCGG
>NW_014610435.1:0-351 GCF_000485595.1 Priapulus caudatus | reverse complement strand
AGCTTATTCTGGTGATGTCTTATGATTATTCGTCACCTGAACGCTATTAAAGGAACAGAGCGTGAAGTCCATGCTCCTAATGGGAACTGGACAAGTCGTCGTTTATCCTTAAAGGATGATAATATGGGATTTTCTGTGCATGACACATTAATCCATGCAGGAACAGAGACTTATATTTGGTATAAAAATCATCTTGAAGCTGTTTATTGTGTTGCAGGTAAAGGTGAAATTGAGGATCTAAAAACAGGTGAGACTCACCCTATTGAAAATGGTACCTTGTACCTATTAAACCAACATGATAAGCATCATCTTAGAGCTTTTGAAACCACGCGAATGGTCTGTGTATTTAAC
>NW_014610433.1:0-351 GCF_000485595.1 Priapulus caudatus | reverse complement strand
CTCATTTAGCAAAACAGAACCCATCATCCTTTGCTGCTATGGCTTGCTTTGATAATATGAGCATAATCAGTTCATCGCCTGAACGTTTAGTCCGTTTAAAAAATGATATAGTCGAAACACGACCAATTGCAGGTACACGACCGCGCAATAGTATTAAACAAAACGATGACGAACTAGCTAAAGAGCTACTTACACACCCAAAAGAACAAGCTGAACATATTATGCTGATCGACTTAGAAAGAAATGACTTAGGTCGTGTTTGTCGCCCAGGAAGCATCGAAGTTGATGAGCTAATGGTATTGGAAAGTTGGCAGCACGTGCATCACATTGTTTCTAATGTGCGTGGTGAAT
>NW_014610432.1:0-351 GCF_000485595.1 Priapulus caudatus | reverse complement strand
CTAACGTGTCCGCTATCACTCACGACCACTCGCCCATCTACTTTTGCTTCTTTTGCATCCTTAACAAATTGCAATACGAGTTCCGCTTCTTTTGCTCGAATAATGGCTTCACCATCAGACGAAGCCGGAGCCGTTAGAACCGCTCTTTCTAACCTTAGCAGCGACTTATCTAAATTCTCTTTCTGTCGCTGTGCTACGCTTCTTCGCTTCACATAAATATTGGCAATATCTGCTTCATTGGGATCAACTGATACATAGTCTAACAATTCTTGTAAGCGCGTACCTTTTTTGACCGAAAAGTATGAATTTCCCAAAAAAGCTCCCTTCAATTCTCACTGGCATGGTTGTTAA
>NW_014610431.1:0-351 GCF_000485595.1 Priapulus caudatus | reverse complement strand
GTTACGCGCCCAGCGACGCACTGATAAGCATGACACTTTGTATCGCTTTCGCTGCACATAATGTTCCTTGTGGAATGAAAAAAAACGTCACCGGCTTCATAATGGTGATGAGTTTGCTGTTCATCAACTAATTCTAAGCTGCCTGATTGAACAGTGAAAAGTTGATAGCGTGGAAAGAGTCGAGCTTGGGTTTCAAATGGCTCAAGCATCCAAGTGTTTACCTGAAACCTACCTAAAGTATCTGTATATTCGGAATTGCCTATGTTATCGGTTAAAAATGGATTGGAATCTGCTGGTTTAAGCATAGCTTGGTTTATTTTCGGCAGCACAACTCCATCGTAAGAAGGCCTG
>NW_014610430.1:0-351 GCF_000485595.1 Priapulus caudatus | reverse complement strand
ACGGGCGAACAGCCTAGCTTTCCTTTAAATTCCACATAAAGACGACTTCGGCTCATGCCAGCGTGTCGGCAAAGTTGGTCAACATCTAAAGGCCTGGACAGCGTGCTATTAATCCAATCTAGTGCAGCAATTAGGCTATTAGCCTCAGGGTCACTGCTGCAATGAGCCAACAAAAAATCTCTGGTTTTATGCCGCAGCATACGAATAATCAATTCGGATATATTTAAATCAATCAATATATCCCGGTCAGGATGGTTTTCGGTAAAGAGTGTGGTCAGGCGCGTTAGTAATCGCTGTGTTTCAGTGGAGTGATGAGTATGCAGTACAGGTGTTTTAGATTGCCACTGATTA
>NW_014610429.1:0-351 GCF_000485595.1 Priapulus caudatus | reverse complement strand
CCCTTCCCTTCCTCCTCCCTCCCCTCTTCCTTCCTTCCGCTATCTCTCTCCCTTCTCCTCCTCCCGCCTCCTCCCTTCTGCTATCTCAACTGCTCCCTTTCCTGCTCCCTCCCGTCTCTCCCCCTCCTTCCTCTCACCCTTCTCTCTCCTCTCATCCTCCTCCTCCCTCCGCTCACCCTCCTCCCTCCTCTCCTCCTCCTCCTCCTCCCTCCGCTCCCCTTCCTCCCTCCTCTCAATCTCTTCCTCCCTCCTCTCCTCCTCCTCCTCCCTCCTCTCCATCCTCCTCCTCCCTCCTCTCACCCTCCCCCTCCTCTCCCCCTCCTCTCTCCTCTCCCCCTCCTCCCTCCTCTC
>NW_014610428.1:0-351 GCF_000485595.1 Priapulus caudatus | reverse complement strand
CGCACGCACGCACGCACGCACGCACGCACGCACGCACGCACGCAGGACTCAGCAATCAGATGTGCTTTCAGCAAAAACGCGGCTTTCATAATAATGACGTTACGACGTCTGTGTTGCTGAGGAGCAGGGAAGGATGCTGGGAAGTATGCGGAGAAGGATGCTGAGGATGAAAGAAGGATGCGGGGAATGATGAAGGAACTAAGGATGCTGGGAAGAATGCTGGGAATGATGAAGGAACTAAGGATGCTGAGAAGAATGCTGGGAATGATGAAGGAACTAAGGATGCTGGGAAGAATGCTGGGAAGGATGAAGGAACTAAGGATGCTGGGAAGGATGCTGGGAAGGATGAAG
>NW_014610427.1:0-351 GCF_000485595.1 Priapulus caudatus | reverse complement strand
AGTATTTTTTGGTAGGTTGCTGTAAAGTGCGTTTTGCTACTTCTCTTAGGTAGATAGATGCTTGGCCTTCTAATTACTATGCGCAGCCGAGGATGTGTCAACTCAAAGGACGATTACCCTCAGCAACTGCGGCGAATCAAATATTACGACAGCAAAAGCAACAAAGCCTTCAACTTTCTTACCAACAATTTCACAATTCCTGCGCAAACAGTTGCGGATCTATATCGTCACCGTTGGCAAGTCGAGCTTTTTTTCAAATGGATCAAACAGCACCTGAGAATCAAATCTTTCTTCGGAACATCAGAGAATGCAGTCAGGAGCCAGATATGGATAGCCATTTCAACTTATGTG
>NW_014610426.1:0-351 GCF_000485595.1 Priapulus caudatus | reverse complement strand
GTGCCATGACATCGGCACTCGCAGGGGCTATCAAAATGAGATCAGCCCAGCGTGCGAGTTCAATATGTCCCATCGCCGCTTCAGCGTGTGTGTCGAGTAGATCTGTATGAACAGGATGCCCAGATAAGGCTTGGAAGGTCAATGGGGTAATAAACTTTGCGGCAGCCTCCGTCATGCATACACGAACTGTTGCGCCTGCTTTAATCAATCCGCGCACTAATTCTGCTGATTTATAGGCAGCAATTCCGCCACTTATCCCAACAACGATGTTTTTATCTAGGTGATTTGTCATAATGAGGCGCAGTGTAGCAAATTAATAAAATAGTGGGGTAAATTGATTGACAGTTAGCG
>NW_014610425.1:0-351 GCF_000485595.1 Priapulus caudatus | reverse complement strand
ACATCTACATAGGTGTGTATATATATATACCTGCATCTATATAGGTGTGTATAGGTATATATACCTGCATCTACATAGGCGTGTATATATATATACCTACATCTACATAGGTGTGTATATATATATTCCTGCATCTATATAGGTGTGTATAGATATATACACACCTATGTAGATGTAGGTATATATATATACCTGCATCTACATAGGTGTGTATAGATATATACCTACATCTACATAGGTGTGTATAGATATATACCTACATCTACATAGGTGTGTATAGATATATATATATACCTACATCTACATAGGTGTTTATAGGTATATACCTGCATCTATATAGGTGTGTATAGG
>NW_014610424.1:0-351 GCF_000485595.1 Priapulus caudatus | reverse complement strand
CCGACGGATTGATGAATGGACGAATGGTCAAACGGACGAACAGACGGACGAAAGCACGGTCGAACGGAAGAATAGAAGGATAGATGGATGGAAGGATGGAGGGATGGAAGGATGGACAGTAGGACGCACGGTAGGATCGAATGATGAGTGAATGGATGGACGGACGGACGGTCGGACACGAGAATGGAAGGATAGATGGTTGAACGAACGAACAGATGGACGGACGGACGCACGCACGGACGGACAGAAGGACCGACGAACGCACGCACGCACGCACGGTCGGGCATGAGGATGGAAGGATGAATGATGGATCGTCCATCCATCATTCATCCTTCCATCCTCATGGATGGA
>NW_014610423.1:0-351 GCF_000485595.1 Priapulus caudatus | reverse complement strand
AGCCTGAGCATATCGAAAAGCTGTCCCATATAGGGGTTATTTTACTGTTATATCTTTTGGGTATTAACTTAAAACCTGATCGTTTATTTCACCTCTTTAGTAAAACAGCGGTTGTTACCTTATTTACTAGTTTAACTTTTCTAACGGTTATTACAGCAGCCGCTTTGGCATTTGGTTTTTCATTAGTTGAAAGCATTATCATCGGTGCTGCGTTAATGTTCTCCAGCACAATTATTAGCCTTAAATTAATACCGACGACCACATTACATCATAAGCACACTGGTGAAATGATGACCAGCGTGCTGTTAATGCAAGATGTCATAGCGATTGTTTTAATCTTAGTATTGACTG
>NW_014610422.1:0-351 GCF_000485595.1 Priapulus caudatus | reverse complement strand
GTTTACTCCATGGGAATCCGAGTAGAGAAGCGATCAAGCGTTGGTTGGATGCTCATCCTGAAGAGATGGATGAGATTCTAAATGTGAATCAGCGTTATATCTACTTTACGCTAAATCACGATGAAATAACGAGATCCGCCTCAGGTACACCTGTCATTGAAGGGCATACGGTGGCAGTGGATACAGACTATATTCCTTTCGGTTCAGTGATTCTTGCTGAAGTTCCGATTATTAATACATCTGGACGTATTGTTGGTAATGAGTGGCGTATTTTATTCTCACAGGATCGAGGCTATGCAATCAAAGGTTCTGGGCGCATGGATATTTATACGGGAGTTGGAAAGCCCGCGC
>NW_014610421.1:0-351 GCF_000485595.1 Priapulus caudatus | reverse complement strand
GTCAACAATAACGCAGTATTGATAGCTGGCAGTCCCCACGCACCCATTTCTATAAAGTCATCTGCGATGCCCGGACCGGCTGTTGGCCATTCTGAGGTGGCTGCGGTAAATGCAGGCCACAACAAATCATGTTCGGCATCAGCAAGCCATGGTATTGAAAATACTCTCATATAGAACAGCGCACCAAAGAACGCACAAAAGAACATGACTTCCGTCAGAATAAACCAACCCATGCCCCAACGGAATGACATATCTACTTGACCGTTATATTTACCTTCTCCACTTTCTTTTGCTACTTGACCAAACCAACCAAACATCATGTATATAAGAATGGCAAAACCAATGCCTAGC
>NW_014610419.1:0-351 GCF_000485595.1 Priapulus caudatus | reverse complement strand
ATATATATATATATATATATATATATATATATAGTGTGTGTGTGTGTGTGTGTGTGTGTGTGTGTATGTGTATGCATGTATGTATATATGTGCATGGATATCTATCGGAGTAATTACTATCATGAGGGAACATGAATAATGCCACCCCCGTGTGTGATCGTGTCAATATTTCAGCTCTCCTTACACGCGCACTTGTTTTATTTATGGGATGAATGCAAACTCATAAATTCTCGTATCCCCTTCTCTTTCCTGCCAGTGTGCGAGTGGGGGTGTGTCAGATAGAAAGAGAGCAAGAGAGAGAGAGAGAGAGAGAGAAGAAAAAAGAGAGAGAGAGAGAGAGAGAGAGCGAGG
>NW_014610418.1:0-351 GCF_000485595.1 Priapulus caudatus | reverse complement strand
GCTTCTAAACCATAGAACTTTGCACGCGTTTGGGCAAAGTTCTGCACCACATAAGAACCATTGAAGTCCAAGGTGCCGTCGTCATTCACCCGGTCGGCTATGCCGTCATTATTGCTGTCAGCGCTTTGTTGAAAAACATAGTCATTCACTTGGTTATAAAACAAATTCACCCGGCCTTTGATAGCGCCGCTGGTTTTGTGCAGTGCCAAATCAAAATTGTTTGATGTTTCCTTTGTTAACGCGGTATCACCATTGTCAAACGTATTGGTTGCGACATGAATGCCGCTGGCATACAGTGCGACGGTTGTGGGTGCGCGTTGTCCGCGTGTGGCGGTTAGGTCCAGTTTATAG
>NW_014610417.1:0-351 GCF_000485595.1 Priapulus caudatus | reverse complement strand
CCTTCCCGCCTCCCTTCCTCTCACACTCCCTCCCTCCCTCCCTCCCCTGCCATCCTCCACCCTCATTCCCTGCTCCCTCCTTCCCTTCTCCCCTCCCCTTCCTCCCTCCGCCCCTCCTTCCCTCCCTTCCCCCCTTCCTCCGTCCCTCCTTCCCTCCCTCGCTCCACCCTTCCTCCCGCCTTCCCTCCCACCCTCCCACCCTCCCCCTTCCCTCCCTCTACCCTCAATCCCTCCCCTCTCCCTTTCGCCCTCCCTCCCTCTTCCCCGCGCACCTTGATCACTGCCTTCACGACCTCCTCCACATAGCGGCGCGACAGTCCCGCGCCCGTCGTCGCCGTGCAGGCCGAGTAG
>NW_014610416.1:0-351 GCF_000485595.1 Priapulus caudatus | reverse complement strand
AAGCCTAATGATGCCATCGTGATACCTAATTGGCAGGCTGCGAGATAGGATTCTAAGTTGCTTTGTATTCTTTGAGTCAACAGTGCTGATTTGTTACCTTGCCCTGCCAGCAGGTCGATGCGAAAGCTTTTTTGCTTTTACTAAAGCAAATTCAGCGGCAACAAAAAAGGCGTTGATGGCCAGTAATAAAATGATGGCAATCAGGCTGTATGTACCATGATTCATAATAACTAATCCAATGTGGAGAATGGGTTGATAAAGGTTGCACTTTGTAGCATGTCTAAAAGTCACATGAAAGTTAAGTAAATTAAATTTTAAATATGCTGATATTGGCGGATTTTTTGACTGATA
>NW_014610415.1:0-351 GCF_000485595.1 Priapulus caudatus | reverse complement strand
TACTACTACTACTACTACTACTAGTAATGCTGCTGATGCTGCTGCTACTGCTGCTGCTGATGTTGATGCTGCTGATGCTGCTGCTACTGCTGCTGCTGCTGCTGCTGCTGCTCTGCTGCTGCTGCTGCTGCTACTACTACTACTACTTGCTGCAGCTGCTGCTGCTGATGCTGCTGTTCCTGTTAGATGTTTTTGCAGAAACTTTCGTTCTCTTGGTCCATTCCCCTTTCTCTGTCTCTGTCTGTGTGTCTGTCTCGCTCGTTCTATCTCTCTCTCTCTCTCTGCCCCTCTCCCTCTCCTTCTCACTCTCCAACGCCATCTCCTTCTTGTGTGCGCGCGCGCTTTCTCTCC
>NW_014610414.1:0-351 GCF_000485595.1 Priapulus caudatus | reverse complement strand
GGGCAAGTAGAGAAACAGGGGCAAGTAGGGAAACAGGGGCAAGTAGGGACACAGGGGCAAGTAGGGAAACAGGGGCAAGTAGGGAAACAGGGGCAAGTAGGGAAACAGGGGTAAGTAGAGTAACAGGGGCAAGTAGAGAAACAGGGGCAAGTAGAGAAACAGGGGTAAGTAGAGAAACAGGGGCAAGTAGGGAAACAGGGGTAAGTAGAGAAACAGGGGCAAGTAGGGACACAGGGGCAAGTAGGGAAACAGGGGTAAGTAGAGAAACAGGGGCAAGTAGGGAAACAGGGGCAAGTAGGAAAACAGGGGCTAGTAGAGAAACAAGGGCGAGTAGGGAAACAGGGGCAAGTA
>NW_014610413.1:0-351 GCF_000485595.1 Priapulus caudatus | reverse complement strand
CGCACCTCGATTATCATCGTCGTATCATCATCATCATCATCATCATCATCATCTTCATATTCATCCCCACCAGCATCCTCATCCTCATCCTCCCCAGCATCCCCATCCTTATCCTCATCCTCCCCAGCATCCCCATCCTCATCCTCATCCTCCCCAGCATCCCCATCCTCATCCTCATCCTCCCCAGCATCCCCATCCTCATCCTCATCATCCCCAGCATCCCCATCCTCATCCTCATCCTCCCAGCATCCTCATCCTCATCCTCCCCAGCATCCTCATCATCCTCATCCTCATCCTCCCCGCATCCCCATCCTCATCCTCATCGTCACCAGCATCCCCATCCTCATCCTC
>NW_014610412.1:0-351 GCF_000485595.1 Priapulus caudatus | reverse complement strand
ACCCGTGTCATCCCAACCACTAACACCCAACACATCGGTGTCGGCACTCTTACTACGAGATGACATCCGCCCGACGGAACCTACCTGTAGTTGCACTCGTTGCAGACGGCACGCACGAACTCGCGCGCCGGCGTCGCCTCGTTGACGCGCGGTCGGTAGTTGACGCACGAGACGTTTGAGACGAGGTAGGAAGCGCGGACCGTGGATGTCGCGACGCGCTGCAGCGTTGACGCTCGCAGACAACACGACGTCGTCACCAGGGCCTGCGTGGTATAGACGCGTCAGTGATGTTACATGTTAGACACGCTGATAGGGTCCATGTCCCCCAGGGTACTGCCGGAAGTACCCTGG
>NW_014610411.1:0-351 GCF_000485595.1 Priapulus caudatus | reverse complement strand
GGACGAACAACGGGTTAGTGACGCGGACGAACAACGGGTTAGTGACGCGGACGAACAACGGGTAATTAGGGACATGGACAAACAACGGGTTAGGGACATGGACGAACAACGGGTTAGTGACGCGGACGAACAACGGGTTAGTGACGCGGACGAACAACGAGTTAGGGACGTGGACGAACAATGGGTAATTAGGGACATGGACGAACAACGGGTTAGGGACGTGGACGAACAACGAGTTAGGGACGCGGACGAACAACGGGTTAGGGACGCGGACGAACAACGGGTTAGTGACGCGGACGAACAATGGGTAATTAGGGACGTGGACGAACAACGGGTTAGTGACGCGGACGA
>NW_014610409.1:0-351 GCF_000485595.1 Priapulus caudatus | reverse complement strand
AAATAACAAATAGGCACACGCGTACGTTCGACCCGCAGAAGAACGAGACACACGTAATTATCTCAACAGGTGCTAATTAGCACACCTGCATAATCAATCATCACGACAAGGTCACGCATATAATTACTCTACATATAATGTATCTCTACATAATATATCGCTACATATAATTACTCTACATAATATATCGCTACATATAATTACTCTACATATAATTACTCTACATATAATTACTCTACATACAATATATCGCTACATATAATTACTCTACGTAATATATCGCTACATATCATTACTCTCGCATGTATAAACAAAAGAATAATTTCTTCTCTCTCTCTATCTCTCTTTCCT
>NW_014610408.1:0-351 GCF_000485595.1 Priapulus caudatus | reverse complement strand
AAAATCTTCAATAGGTCGTTCTTTTGGCCTAGGGAAGAGAGACGGTTTCGTTCAGACAAGAAAGAGAGAGAGAGGAGGGAGGAAGAGAGAGAGGGAGACACACAGAGAGAGGATCTTTCTTGCGGATGCTGCTCGTGTGGATGCGTGAGGCAGTGAGTGTGTTTTTATCGCTCGTTGCCGGCTGTCGCTCGAGTAATTAATGCGTCTTTAATGCGTAACTTCGTCAGACTGCTGATGTCGCTTCCGACTCCTCTCCGCTCTCATGTGTCCCCCCCCCCGCTCTCTCAGATGCGATTGCTGGGCGGGGAGCGCCGCTGCTGCGATGCGGGATTGATGGAGAAGGAGGAGAAG
>NW_014610407.1:0-351 GCF_000485595.1 Priapulus caudatus | reverse complement strand
GTAACGCGCGGCGAGTGGTAATAAAAGCGGAACGATAACGAGCAGCGCAGAAAAAATATCCATAATTGCGCCGACTAATAATAGAAAAAGGTTTAATAAAATTAAGAATTGAACCTTGGTATCGATATATTGCTCAATAAACTCAAGTAAATGCATAGGAATTTGTGCATCAATTAGCAGGTTCGTTAACCCTAAAGCGATGAGTAAAATAATAATTAAGCTACCAAACAATAAGCTTGCTTCTGTCAGTAGGCGCGCGGCCTGTGTTTTTAATGATATTGTTTTATAAACAAAGGTATCAATAAACAAGACATAACCTGCTGTAAAGGCGGCAGCCTCGGTGAGCGATAC
>NW_014610406.1:0-351 GCF_000485595.1 Priapulus caudatus | reverse complement strand
GGGTCGATTTTGCCTCTAATTCATCCCATCTTTCAAGGCATTCCATCAGTTCTTTTTCGATAGCAGAAGAACGAATCTGCAGCGCTTCAGCTTCATTGGCATGGTCACGATAAATCAGTGGATCACTTAAACGTAACGTAATATTTGCTTGTTCTTGTTCTAAGGTTTCAGTTTTTGCAGGTAGTGTTTCAAGTTCGCGAGTTTCATTATAGGTCAGTTTAACTTTGGGGACTGATTTAGGTGACTTAGTCTGTGCAGCGGTGGCAAGCTTAGCGGTGGAAGTTTTTTTTGTTGTGGCATCGTTAGTTGAGGGACGCGTACGTACCCAGTCTTCATAGCCCCCGACATATT
>NW_014610405.1:0-351 GCF_000485595.1 Priapulus caudatus | reverse complement strand
CTTGTTCGCTTGCTGGCTTGCTTGTTCGCTTGCTGGCTTGCTTGTTCGCTTGCTGGCTTGCTTGTTCGCTTGCTTGCTTGCTTGCTTGCTTGCTTGTTCGCTTGCTGGCTTGCTTATCCGCTTGCTGGCTTACTTGTTCGCTTGCTTGTTCGCTTGCTGGCTTGCTTGTTCGCTTGCTTGTTCGCTTGCTTGCTTGCTTGTTCACTTGCTGGCTTGCTTGCTTGCTTGCTTGCTTGCTTGTTCGCTTGCTGGCTTGCTTATTCGCTTTCTGGCTTGCTTGTTCGCTTGCTGGCTTGCTTATTCGCTTTCTGGCTTGCTTGTTCGCTTGCTTGCTTGCTTGTTCACTTGCTG
>NW_014610404.1:0-351 GCF_000485595.1 Priapulus caudatus | reverse complement strand
GTGTGCCTTGGCAGTTCAGCCCTAATACCTTACCATAAAGTACTGCCTACCACCCCCTAATACCTTACCATCAAGTACTCTCTACCACACCCTAATACCTTACCATCAGGTACTCCCTACCACCCCCTAATATCTTACCATCAAGTACTGCCTACCACCCCTTAATATCTTACAATTAATTACTCCCCACCACCCCCTGATATGCCTTGCCATCAAGTACCCTAGGTCCCATATGATAACGTTCAGTATGTACATACGTACTTCCATTCGGGTAAAAAAACACAAAAAACACACCAGTAAATCACGCACCGGAGCGACAAAGAAGAGCCGTGCAGTGACCGTGTTTTTAGT
>NW_014610403.1:0-351 GCF_000485595.1 Priapulus caudatus | reverse complement strand
CACGATGCCGTCGTTACGTCTGAGGCAGGTGCCTCACGATTGTCGCATTCTGTCCACGATGCCGTCGTTACGTCTGAGGCAGGTGCCTCACGATTGTCGCATTCTGTCCACGATGCCGTCGTTACGTCTGAGGCAGGTGCCTCACGATTGTCACATTCTGTCCACGATGCCGTAGTTAAGTCTGAGGCAGGTGCCTCACGATTGTCACATTCTGTCCACGATGCAGTCGTTACGTCTGAGGCAGGTGCCTCACGATTGTCACATTCTGTCCACGATGCCGTAGTTACGTCTGAGGCAGGTACCTCACGATTGTCACATTCTGTCCACGATGCCGTAGTTACGTCTGAGGCA
>NW_014610402.1:0-351 GCF_000485595.1 Priapulus caudatus | reverse complement strand
CAAGCATGTCATGAATGAGCGTGTTATATATTTAGAGCTTTATTGTTATTGGCAAGGCTATTTTTATGTTTCACTATAAAATTACGTTAGTAAGGGATAGAATAGCTCTATAAGATGATTTACTTGGTCGATCGGGATTAGACCTAGTACCCCACAAACCCCACCTATTGTATAGAATGATTTGGCTTGTTCTGAAGCTATCAAAGCTAACTTGGGGTGCTAGTCTAAACAATTAAATACTTATTTACTCCTGAGTCTTTGCCATACTTATACTTTTCACCTGAAAGTTTTTCTGCTAGGAGATTTTTACACTATGGATGCACAAAATAATTTTTCTCGATTGCTTTTTTT
>NW_014610401.1:0-351 GCF_000485595.1 Priapulus caudatus | reverse complement strand
TTCGCCTCCTCCCCTCATCTCCTCTTCCTCCTCCTCTTCCCTCCCACTCTCTCTCCTAATTCCTTTCCCATCTCCTCCTCCTCCCCTCCTCCCCTCCTCCTCCCCCTCCCCTTTCTCCTCTTCCATCCCCACAGAGCGATCCATCATTGCCAGATGTGCGTGAAAAACGTTCTATCGCGGCGGCGGCGGCTCGACAAACAAAAGAAGAGGCAACGCGGGCACGGCGGTGCGAATCTGCACACATACAATAGAGGAGGGCGGGAGAGGGAGAGGGAAGATGGAGAGAGAGGGGGAGAGTGGAGAGAGAGGGCGAAAGAGAGGGGAAGGGAGAGGGGGAAAGAGTGGAGGGAG
>NW_014610400.1:0-351 GCF_000485595.1 Priapulus caudatus | reverse complement strand
GTGTGTGTGTGTGTGTGTGTGTGTGTGTGTGTGTGTGTGTGTGTGTGTGTGTGTGTGTGTGTGTGTGTGTGTGTGTGTGTGTGTGTGTGTGTGTGACAGACTGAGCGAGAGAGTATGCGTTTTAGTATGCGTATATCGGTCACTGTTAATGTCTCCATAACTTGCCTTATTTTGTTTCCGTGTCTTGTACGCATATTGTTTGTTACCGCCATAATTTGGCAATGTAGTTCTCAGTAGGAATTTCTAAATGATCTATAGTTTTAGCATCCTTCTAGCCTTCTCTTCATGTGTGCTTTCGCCATGCAAAATTTATAACCTTTCATTAATGTGTGTGTGTGTGTGTGTGTGTGT
>NW_014610399.1:0-351 GCF_000485595.1 Priapulus caudatus | reverse complement strand
GTGCCGATAAAGGGCGCGTCCGGGTTTTCCGAGCAATAATTTTCGCGCGGCCGACGCGTCTGACGCGTGTCGCATTCGTATTGCAATCACACTTTGCAGGCCGTGACGGCTGCTAACTGCTGCTGTGATCGATGAGTGAATCATTCTTTAACGACGGAACTATATTCTGTGCTCCGCGCGGAGGTTTTACAGCAACTGATGAGCGCGCATGAATCGTTGATGAATAAAAAAAACTAGATGAAAGATTACGTGTGATCTTGATGCAAGTGGCTTGTCTAGATGCTACACACCTACCTACCTCATGCATATCCATCGTCTCTCTCTATCTCTCTATCTCTCTCTCTTTCTCTC
>NW_014610398.1:0-351 GCF_000485595.1 Priapulus caudatus | reverse complement strand
GCTGGTGCCACTGATCGATGGGGCTGATGCAGTCATTCATCTTGTCGGCATTATCCGTGAATTTCCTGCAAAGCAGATCACCCTTACTCGCATGCACCCTGAAGCGACCCGAGCGATTGTCTCTGCAACCCAGCGCGCAGGGGTGAAACGCTACCTGCATATGAGTGCCAACGGCACCCGCAAGGATGCACAATCGGCCTACCATCAAACGAAGTGGCTGGCTGAGGACGCGGTGCGGAACAGCGATCTGGACTGGACGATCTTTCGCCCCTCACTGATCTACGGCAGCGAGGATCAATTCATCAATATGATAGCGAGTCTGATGCGCAAACTGCCGGTTTTTCCGGTGAT
>NW_014610397.1:0-351 GCF_000485595.1 Priapulus caudatus | reverse complement strand
AAGGGACGTACGCGCGCACATAAACGGAAGGGACGTACGCGCACACACAAACGGAAGGGACGTACGCGCGCACATAAACGGAAGGGACGTACGCACGCACACAAACGGAAGGGACGTACGCGCGCGCGCACACAAACGTAAGGGACGTACGCACGCACGCACGCACACAAACGAAACGCACGTACGCACGCACATAAACGGAAGGGACGCACGCACGCACGCACACAAACGTAAGGGACGTACGCACGCACACAAACGTAAGGGACGTACGCACGCACACAAACGGAAGGGACGTACGCGCGCGCACACACAAACGGAAGGGACGTACGCCCGCACGCACGCACACAAACG
>NW_014610396.1:0-351 GCF_000485595.1 Priapulus caudatus | reverse complement strand
AAAATATCCCCATTATTGCACTTACCGCGCATGCGATGGCAGGGGATGAACAAAAGACTTTAGACGCTGGTTGCGATGATTACGATTCAAAGCCGGTAAACTTTAAGCGACTACTTGAGAAGATTGAAAAATTTATTGGTTCGGCATAGTCAGCTATGCGTGCTTATTTCCTAATATAACTGTTGTGCCAATACTATGATTTGGTCATTTTCTCCAAGACGCCAAGTTTTGTCGCGTGGTGGGTTGAGAAGGATTCTGCCATTATCTTGTGCCAGACGTAAGCCAAGAGCAACCTCCAGTTTTGACTGTGCCGCGGTTATTAGGTCGTCATAGCGGCAGTCTGTGTCCAGT
>NW_014610395.1:0-351 GCF_000485595.1 Priapulus caudatus | reverse complement strand
CTGCTGCTGCTGCTGGTGGTGGTGGTGCTGCTGCTGCTGCTGCGACAACTGCTGCTGTTACTGCTGGTGCTGCTACTGCTGGTGCTGGTGCTGCTGTTGCTGCTGCTGCTGGTGGTGGTGGTAGTAGCGGTGGTACTGCTGCTGCTGGTGGTGGTGGTGGTGGTGGTGGTGGTAGTAGTGGTGGTACTGTTACTGCTGCTGCTGGTGGTGGTGGTGGTGGTGGTGGTGCTGCTGCTGCTACTGGTAGTGGTAGTGGCAGTACTGTTGATGCTGTTGCTGCTGCTGCTGCTGCTACTGCTGGTGGTGGTGCTGGTGCTGCTACTGCTGCTGCTGCTGCTGGTGTGTGTGTGT
>NW_014610394.1:0-351 GCF_000485595.1 Priapulus caudatus | reverse complement strand
ATACGGGATGGTGTAGTCGTGGCAACGGGGTGGTGTAGTCGTGGATACAGGATGGTGGAGCTGTGGCGACGGGACGGTGTAGTCGTGACGACGGGGCTGTGTAGTCATGGATACGGGATGGTGTAGTCGTGGCACGGGGTGGTGTAGTCGTGGATACGGGATGGTGGAGCTGTGGCGACGGGACGGTGTAGTCGTGGCGACGGGGCGGTGTAGTCGTGGCGACGGGGTGGTGTAGTCGTGGAGATGGGGCGGTGGAGTCGCGGCGACGGGACGGTGTAGTCATGGCGACAGGGTGGTGTAGTCATAGAGATGGGGCAGTGTAGTCATGGATACGGGATGGTGGAGTTGTGG
>NW_014610393.1:0-351 GCF_000485595.1 Priapulus caudatus | reverse complement strand
ACACACACACACACACACACACACACACACACACACACACACACACACACACACACACACACACAGGCACGTGCGCCCTGGCAACCATCCATGACACGGGCCGTGGAAAAACAACAATAGGTCAACTACGCTGCTATTACACGTGGAATCAATCAATCTACATAAGAGGAGCTGAATCCTCTTATGTAGATTGATTGATTGCGAACGCAGAGAGAGGGTGGCGGTAAGCATTACGGGCACCATCGAACATGCGTGCGTGCGAGCGTGCGTGCGTGAGTGTGTGCAGGCGGACGGGCGGGCGGGCGCGGGGGCGTGCGTGTGTGCGTGCGTGCGTGCGTACATGCGTGCGTG
>NW_014610392.1:0-351 GCF_000485595.1 Priapulus caudatus | reverse complement strand
TTTAATACTAAAGGATATTGTTGATGGACTTGATAGTAAACAATTGGTTCAAAATGCGACTTTAGCGCTACCGTTGGCATTGCTAATAAGTTATGGCGCATTACGCTTGATGGCAAGCTTATTTAATGAGTTGCGCGATGCGATTTTTTCTCGTGTGCGCTACCACGCCATGCGGGGTATATCATCACGTGTGCTCAAACATTTATATTCCTTGTCGCTGTCATATCATTTAGATAGAAAAACAGGTGGTATCACCCGTGATCTGGAGCGCGGCACTAACAGTCTGAGCTCTATTCTTAATTACCTTGTTTTCAATATATTCCCAACAGCAGCAGAGTTTACCTTCGTGGC
>NW_014610391.1:0-351 GCF_000485595.1 Priapulus caudatus | reverse complement strand
CTAATATTCAACATTATGCTAACTGCTCTCTAACTGGTGGATGCTAATATTCAACATTTACGCTAACTGCTCTCTAACTGGTGGATGCTAATATTCAACATTTACACTAACTGCTCTCTAACTGGTGGATGCTAATATTCAACATTTACACTAACTGCTCTCTAACTGGTGGATGCTAATATTCAACACTTACGCTAACTGCTCTCTAACTGATGGATGCTAATATTCAACATTTACGCTAACTGCTCTCTAACTGGTGGATGCTAATATTCAACACTTACACTAACTGCTCTCTAACTGATGGATGCTAATATTCAACATTTACGCTAACTGCTCTCTAACTGGTGGATG
>NW_014610390.1:0-351 GCF_000485595.1 Priapulus caudatus | reverse complement strand
GCCTACAGGTCTGCTAGCAAGCTTATAACCCCTTAACAAGCATACAGGCCTGCTATCAAGCTTATAACCCATCAACAAGCCTACAGTCCTGCGAGCAAGCTTATACCAATAACAAGCCTACAAGCCTGCTAGCAAGCTTATAACCAAATAACAAGCCTACAGGCCTGCTAGCAAGCTAACAAGCCCCTTAAAAGCCTACAGGTCTGCTAGCAAGCTTATAACCCCTTAACAAGCCTACAGGCCTGCTATCAAGCTTATAACCCATCAACAAGCCTACAGTCCTGCGAGCAAGCTTATAACCAAATAACAAGCCTACAAGCCTGCTAGCAAGCTTATAACCAAATAACAAGC
>NW_014610388.1:0-351 GCF_000485595.1 Priapulus caudatus | reverse complement strand
TAATATTATCTTCTGGCCGTAGGAACACTGAATCAGTTTATTTCATCTTTATTCTTCGAGTTTCATATTCCAAGGCAGTAACGCTTCTAACTTCTCCACCAGGTATAGGTAGGATTAATACCCCCCTCACATCTTCCAATCTACAATAAAAAGCAGGCTATTGGCAATCGCCAAGTTATTAGCCGATAACGGCAATTCGTTTACCTTTGAGGTCTACATTGTGGTCCCAGCGAGCAGAGTGAAAAAGCTCACCTTGATAATCTGTAAGGCCATCGAAATCTGGAGTTTTGGGCAGGTACTGGCCCCCTGTGCTGAAAAATACATGACGGGTGGTAACTCGCTCACCGCCAG
>NW_014610387.1:0-351 GCF_000485595.1 Priapulus caudatus | reverse complement strand
TCTCTCTCTCTCTCTCTCTCTCTCTCTCTCTCTCTCTCTCTCTCTCTCTCTCTCTCTCTCTCTCTCTCTCTTCTCTCTCTCTACTCTCTCTTCTTCTCTCTCTCTCTCTCTCTCTCTCTCTCTCTCTCTCTCCTATATTCTCTCTCTTTTCTAGGTTTCATGGAAGCTGTGTGTATGAGCGGTGTGCGCCCGTGCACGCTACTAGGCACAACAACACATAGCTCTAGAACTATATAGTCCTTCGCTCCGCTACAGGCAGTATAGTTCTAGAGCTACACAATACGCAGCCTCACGCTATCCGACTGTTGTTCGCGTGACATTTCATCTGTTGACAAGCGCAGAACGCCTTCC
>NW_014610386.1:0-351 GCF_000485595.1 Priapulus caudatus | reverse complement strand
CAAGCAGAATATGATGAACATCGTTTCCGAGGAAACTTGCTACCTGGATGGGAAGTCGAGCTTTATCACAATGATCGTCTTATCGGTTATCAGTCGACGGCAGTTGATGGTCAGTATGATTTTAATAACATCCCCTTACTCTTTGGTCGGAACTATTTCCGCCTAGTTTTCTACGGACCACAAGGACAAGTACGCGAACAAGAACAACAGTTCGAGCTTGCACAAGCACTAACAAAAAAAGGCAAACACTATTACCGCGCTCTTATTTCGGATAATGAAACAGGTGGGAGCCGTGCAACGGCGCAATACGATATTGGTTTAAGCAAACAAATATCGGCGAGTTTTTCTGGC
>NW_014610385.1:0-351 GCF_000485595.1 Priapulus caudatus | reverse complement strand
CGTACTCACGTTACGTACGCGCACTCACGTTACGTAGCCCACTCACGTTACGTACGCGCACTCACGTTACGTACGCCCACTCACGTTACGTACGCGCACTCGCGTTACGTACGCGCACCGGCGTTACGTACGCGCGCTCGCGTTACGTACGCGCACCGGCGTTACGTACGCGCGCTCGCGTTACGTACGCGCACCGGCGTTACGTACGCGCACCGGCGTTACGTACGCGCGCTCGCGTTACGTACGCGCACCGGCGTTACGTACGCGCGCTCGCGTTACGTACGCGCACCGGCGTTACGTACGCGCACTCACGTTACGTACGCACACTCACGTTACGTCTGCCCGTGCGTC
>NW_014610384.1:0-351 GCF_000485595.1 Priapulus caudatus | reverse complement strand
ATATATATATATATATATATATTTCTTGGAATGCATTTATTGATTTTACCATTTGAAGTTACGTATTGGTTTATATATATATATATATTCCAGCTACACTGTACTTGATTGATATATATCTCAAGCAAAAACTCTCACCAACTTCTTGGAAACGTGCACAAGCGACAGTGTGCATACATGTAGCAGAATGTTCATTTTGATTAAGTCCGGGTGGAATTTTCCCGAAAAGGGGGGGGGGGGGTGGTTGTAAATGTGTGTCAACACATGTCTAGACGTTTGTTCAAGCAGCTCGCAGACTTTGAACTGAAGTGTGCTCTGTGATGTTTGAACCCCAGTACCCACCTGTACCCC
>NW_014610383.1:0-351 GCF_000485595.1 Priapulus caudatus | reverse complement strand
GATAGGGAAGGGAGGAGAGGAGGGGGAGGAGAGGAGGGGGTAGGGAAGCGGTAAAGGGGGAGAGGAGGGGCAGGAGGAGCGGAAGGGTAGAAGGGGAGTAGGGGGAGAAGGGAAGAGAATGGGAGTAGAGGAGAGGATAAGGAGAGAGAAGAGGGATGAGGAGGAGAGAGGAGCACATGCAGGCGGAGGCAGGAGTAGGAGCCTGCATACCCTCATCCTTCCGTGTGCATCCGCAATGAACTTGCATTTCGGGACAAAACTCGTGAAACTTCATTCTGCGATAAAATAAATCGCGGATAGCTACGTAGCAGTCAGCTATCTCATATAAATGTATATATATATATATATATA
>NW_014610382.1:0-351 GCF_000485595.1 Priapulus caudatus | reverse complement strand
GTGTGTGTGTGTGTGTGTGTGTGTGTGCGTGTGTGCGTAGGTGCGTGCATGCGCGCGCGTGTGTGTGTGTGTGGGTGCGTGCGTGTGCGTGCGTGTGTGTATGTGCGTGCTTCCGTGTTTGCGTGCGTGTGCGTGCGTGAATGCGCGTGCGTGCGCGCGTGCGTGTGCGTGCGTGCGTATCTCGCTGACTCAGCGAGGGAGGTTCATCAACGATTCGCAGAGTGAAGTGCATGTTTACAAACGTGCGCGTCACACAAGAGTTTCCCAATCGCCAGCTATATCGCCAGCTGGCCCTATCGCTTGCTGGTATAAAAGCTCGTGGCACCAGCTAGATCGGGACATAGAGCAGAG
>NW_014610381.1:0-351 GCF_000485595.1 Priapulus caudatus | reverse complement strand
GAGAGATGGAGAGGGGAGAAGATGGAGAAATAGGGAAGAAGAGGAAGATAGATGGGGAGAGGAGGAGAGGGCGGGGGAGAAGAGGAGAAGGGGAGAAGGGTATTAGGACTAGCAACACATGCACTCTCGGCGTATACGTATATAACGATTTGTCTGCCACAACACTATCGAACCGACATGCAGAGATGAATGGACGCAGGGAGAAGCAAAAACTCTCCGGTCAATTCGCGTTGGCATTTTCTCACATTCCATTCGACGCGACGTCGCGAATTGCTACTTTCGCTTTACTTTTGAGAAAGAGTGAGAGAAAGAGAGAGAGGGGAGCGGGAGATGGAGTGAAAGAGTGTGTGA
>NW_014610380.1:0-351 GCF_000485595.1 Priapulus caudatus | reverse complement strand
ATCTAAAGTTGGATAAAAGCGAGCATCAGACCGATGTATTACGCAAAATTATTAATGACTATCACTCAGTCGTTGCGACACGATTTCTAGGTAAAAAATATAGTCCTTTGACCTATTTATCCGCCGCGCGTACCGTGCAAAGAACCGCGATACAAAATTTGACTGATATGGTAGCCGTCGGACACAGCATGGCAAGCATTAGCCGTAATAAACTAGATCAAGCACAGATCGACAACGATACCATTCAACAACGTCAGAATAAGCAATCGAGCTTACACCATGAACAAGGCCAACGTTTAGATAATTTATTGGAAGAAAATCGCAAACTATTTAATGCCTTGATGGAGACCG
>NW_014610379.1:0-351 GCF_000485595.1 Priapulus caudatus | reverse complement strand
AATAATAATAATAATATCAGGAGCGTATAATGGTATGTATGATGATATGGTCATTATACGCTCCTGATAATATATATATAATGAAAGAAACGTTGCGGTTTCTTTCGCAGTGGCGTTCCAGTGCCCGCGTCCCTCCGGCCACTTCCCCGATCCCGAAGACTGCTATAAGTTCTATCAGTGCGGCTTTAGCGTGGCTTATCACATGCCGTGTGCCCCGGGCACGGCGTTCGATGAAGCACTGAGCGTCTGCAACTGGCCAGCAGCCGTGGCGTGCGAAGCCAAGCTGAGAGAGCGTGCTGCAAACATAGGTCGGTGATCTCTCGCTTTCTTTCTCTCTCTCTCTCTCTCTCT
>NW_014610378.1:0-351 GCF_000485595.1 Priapulus caudatus | reverse complement strand
CCTGTTTCTCCTCCTCCTCCTCCTCATTCTCCTCCTCTTCTTCCTCCTTCTCCTTCTCCTCCTCCTCCTCCTCCTCTTCCTCCTCCGTCCCTGCTAGACAACGCTCCCATCTCATGACTCGCTACTCCTCATGACGACATCCTCGCAATTACAAAGATCGCATCGCAGAAAGAATAGCACGTCTTCTAACCCCCCCCCCCCTCCCCCTCCCATCATCCTCTGTCGCTTATATTTCTCCTCCCACCTCCTCATTCTGCTCCTTCTTATACTCTTACTCCTTCTCCACCTCCTCATCCTCCTCATCATCATCATCCTCCTCATCCTCCTCTTCCTCCTCATCCTCCTCTCCTC
>NW_014610377.1:0-351 GCF_000485595.1 Priapulus caudatus | reverse complement strand
CATGTATATGTTTATGTTTATGTTTATGTACATGTACATGCTTATGTTTATGTACATGTACATGTACATGCTTATGTTTATGTACATGTATGATGCTTATGTTTATGTACATGTACATGTACGTGCTTATGTTTATGTACATGTACATGTACGTGCTTATGTTTATGTTTATGTACATGTACATGCTTATGTTTATGTACATGTACGTGTACATGCTTATGTTTATGTACATGTATGTGCTTATGTTTATGTACATGTACATGTATGTGCTTATGTTTATGTTTATGTACATGTACATGCTTATGTTTATGTACATGTACGTGCTTATGTTTATGTACATGTACGTGCTTA
>NW_014610376.1:0-351 GCF_000485595.1 Priapulus caudatus | reverse complement strand
GCGATGATGATAGTAATGCTTGGATGGCACGCATGGCTTTGCGTCAAAGCGATTGGGCCAATGTGGGCAACGCGATTGATGCAATGAGTGAGAAATACAAAAACAAAGATGCATGGAGATACTGGAAAGCACGCTCTTTAGCCCATACGGGGCAAGTGAATGCGCACTGACGATGTACGAATCGCTCTCTAAGGATGCCTCTTTTTATGGTTTTATCGCAGCCGACCATTTGCAAAAAGACTATCAAAGCCTAGTAAATCCAGCTCCTGACAGAAGTGAGCAAGTTGACAAGCTGATTAAGAATAATATTGGCATTCAACGCGCGGTAGAGTTATTCGCTATCGGCTTAAG
>NW_014610375.1:0-351 GCF_000485595.1 Priapulus caudatus | reverse complement strand
CAGTAGTAGCAGCAGTAGCAGCAGTAGTAGCACCATGCACCATGCACTATGCACTATGCACGATGAACGGTGCACTATGCACTATGGACTATGCACTATGCACCATGCACCATGCCCTATGCACTATGCACCATGCACTATGCACCATGCACAATGCACCATACACTATGCACTATGCACTATGCACTATGCACCATGCACCATGCACCATGCACCATGCACTATGCACTATGCACTATGCACTGTGCACTATGCACTATGCACTACAGTGCATGCACTATGCACTATGCACTATGCACTCTGCATTATGCATTATGCACTATGCACTATGCGCTATGCGCTATGCACCAT
>NW_014610374.1:0-351 GCF_000485595.1 Priapulus caudatus | reverse complement strand
CGATGCCGACACGACTGATGTCTTAAGTGTGAGTAATGTGGCCACGACGGGCGCCAATCAATACGGCACCTTAACGTTGACCAACGCCGATGGCAGTTACAGCTACGCGGTGGACAATAACAACGCGGCCGTACAAGCGTTGGCGGTGGGTGAAACCCTCACCGAGCAGTACACCTACACCTTATCGGACGGTAGTGGTGGTACCGACACCGCGACACTGACCATCACCATTACCGGCACCAACGATGATCCCGTGGCCACCGCCAATACCAACAGCATTGCCGAAGATGCGGTAGCGGCTGTCACCGGCAACATGATCACCGACGATGATAACAACCTGGGCGTGGACAG
>NW_014610373.1:0-351 GCF_000485595.1 Priapulus caudatus | reverse complement strand
GTACGACGCGGCGCTGGCGGGACGCGGCGGCGTAGGACGCGCGACTGTTCTACTTGTTCTCTCTCGCCCGTAGATGCGGCGCTGGGCGGGGACGCGGCGTTGGGACGCGCGACTGTTCACTTGTTTCTCTCTCGCCCGTAGACGCGGCGCTGGGCGGGGACGCGGCGTTGGGACGCGCGCGCTACAAGTGCGGTGAACACGTCAGCTACGAGGACTTGCTGGAGTTTGCGTTAGACGACCCGACGTCAGCGGCGCGACGTGCTCAGGCCAAGTCGCAGGGCGTCGACAGCGACGAAGTACGCATCATGCAGAAGGTGCTGTCGCACGAGGTAGGTGTGCATTCGTTTGGTT
>NW_014610372.1:0-351 GCF_000485595.1 Priapulus caudatus | reverse complement strand
ACCGGAGCGAGCTGCAGCCGATACCAGTTGCTGAACTGTTTCTCGTTCACTATCGATAAGCTCCTGTCGAACCACTGCTAGGTTACAGATAAAACCGTTCCAATCATCTTCGACGCGCATCAACAGAGATGCATCGCCACTGATTAATGTCTGGGCTGCGAATGGTTCGCCAACATAATAGGCATCGAGTGCACCCGCTGACAACGCCGCCGCCATGTCAGGCGGGTTCATCTCTACTATATTGATTTGCCCGTTTAATCCTTGTTGTTCAATCATCTTGTGCAGGCTTAAATTGTGTCCTGAGTATCGCATGGGTACGCAATTGTTTTACCACGCAAATCACTCAGGCTT
>NW_014610371.1:0-351 GCF_000485595.1 Priapulus caudatus | reverse complement strand
TGCTCCACATTTTTCGACCACCTCGCCGTACTACGGCGTATACCAGCGTGCTTCAGCGTGCTTCAGCGTGCTCTTAACTTATAGAAAGCTTACCCATAACGTATTCGACGTACGCCAGCGTATTTACCAAATTTTTGATTTTTGACGTCCGGCATACGCTGGCTAAATCGTCAATGTGTGACAGGGCCATAACGTAACGTAATGCAAAGTAGCATAACGTGACGTAACGCAACGTAACGTAACGTAACATAACGTAATGCAACGTAACGTAACGTAAGGTAATGTAATGTAACGATATGTAATCGAACGTAATGTAATGTATTATCATGTAAATGCACAGTGCACAATGTC
>NW_014610370.1:0-352 GCF_000485595.1 Priapulus caudatus | reverse complement strand
CTATTACAATACCGCAGTATCGATAATCAAGAAGGCATCGCTAAGAGTTGTTTAAATCTTGCCAAAACTTACATGGCGATAAACAACAATGAAACCGCAGCAAAATATGTCGCGAAAGCAGAAACAATCATTAATCAATCAGCATTAAACAACCTAAAAGAACATTTAAGCTTACTAAAATCATCACTCGCTATCAGTAAAGGCGCGCACATTGAAGCCATTGAAGAATTAGATATCGCTTTAAAAAGCACAAATACTTTTACTCAACTCGCTGCATTAAAGAACCGAACAAACATTGCATTTTTAAACAGTGCTAAAGATAAAGAGCAATGGTTATCGCAATATAGAATCT
>NW_014610369.1:0-352 GCF_000485595.1 Priapulus caudatus | reverse complement strand
ATTTCTGCAGACATAATTACTCCTGAAAATTATTGATGCTATAATAACACCAAAGGAATTTGACTTCGCCCGGTCACAGGGGGATTGATCAGACCCCGGTCCAGCCAATTTCTCCGGAAAGCCTGCCATATTCGATTTTTGGGCAACGGTTCATCACGACCTTTATGCCGGCGGTTTCCAGCACACCGGCAATCGCGTCATCACGCACACCCAATTGCATCCACACAACTTTTGGCAGCACATCAAGTCTCATAGCATCAACAATAACGCCAGGCACGGCGCTGCTTGCACGAAAAATATCGATCATGTCGATGCGATCAGGAATATCCGCCATCGTTGCATAACTCATCGC
>NW_014610368.1:0-352 GCF_000485595.1 Priapulus caudatus | reverse complement strand
AGAGGGAGGAGGTAGGAGGAGAAGGAGAAAGCTACGTGAAAACGTGAGAGGGAGCGCATGGAGGAGGCATTAGAGAATGAGGAGGAGGAAGAGGGAGGAGGAGGTAGGAGAAGGAGGAGGAGAAAGCTATGTGAAAACAGGAGCGGGAGCGCATGGAGGAGGCATTAGAGAATTAGGAAGAAGAGGGAGGAGAAGGAGAAGGTGTCACAGTGAAGTTGTTAGCAGGTATTCTTGTAGTGCATGGGGAGGCACTAAAGGAGGAAGAGGAGGAGGAGGAGGTGGTGCAGTGAAGTTGTTAGCAGGTGTTCTTGTAGTGCATGGGGAGCACTAAAGAAGGAGGAGGTGGAGGAGG
>NW_014610367.1:0-352 GCF_000485595.1 Priapulus caudatus | reverse complement strand
CTCTCTCTCTCTCTCTCTCTCTCTCTCTCTCTCTCTCTCTCTCTCTCTCTCTCTCTCTCTCTCTCTCTCTCGTCTCTCTCTCTCTCTCTCTCTCTCTTCTCTCTCTCTCTCTCTCTCTCTCTCTCTCTCTCTTCTATCTCTCTCTATCTCGGTGTGTGTGTGTGTCTCTCTCTATATATATATATTAGAGCGAGAGAGAGAAATGGAAAGCTAATGGCTAATGGCATTCTCACATTTTCTAAAACTAAAATAGAACGGCCTCACGAAGACGTTATATCGCTTCGAAACTTTCGTCGAACTGCAAATTTTTAGGAAGCTGCGACGCTTGCCGTCGAGTCATCGAGAATTACTT
>NW_014610365.1:0-352 GCF_000485595.1 Priapulus caudatus | reverse complement strand
AATTCGCCAATTTCATCCAGTAAAAGCGTGCCTTTACCAACGGCCATAAAGAAACCTTTATGCTCTTGAGTTGCTCCAGTAAAAGCGCCTTTAGTGTGGCCGAATAATTGCGCCTCTAATAAGTCTGGCGCAATCGCAGCACAGTTAATTGCATGATACCTTTCATCACATCGTTTACTATTTTCATGTAGCGCACGTGCGACAAGCTCTTTACCCGTTCCCGAGGGGCCTTCAATTAAAACAGGGAATGGCGAATCAGCAAATTGCGATATTTGATTGTTTACCATTTGCATGGCCACGCTATCACCGATGATTGAAACCGTTTTTATCGCATCACGACGTTGATCAATTT
>NW_014610364.1:0-352 GCF_000485595.1 Priapulus caudatus | reverse complement strand
TGCGTGCGTGCGTGTGTGTAAGAGAGAGAGAGAGAGAGAGCAGAAAGTTATTGTGCAGGAGCTGTAAAGGAGCTAGTTACTAGTTACTAGTACAGCAGTGCCCCAGCTTTATCAGACATCGGATAAACAGGAACATAGCTTAAACGACACGTCATTGAAAAGCTATGTAACTGATAGTAATAGGTGATATGTAATATTCATAATAATAATAATAATAATAGTAGTATTAGAGTACTAGGTATTAATAACTGATGTTAATAACTGTGATCTGTTAATTTAGATAGAAAAGTCCACCGTCAACTTTTATCTCTTTCTCTTCTCTCTCTACTCTCTCTCTCCTCCTTTCTATGGC
>NW_014610363.1:0-352 GCF_000485595.1 Priapulus caudatus | reverse complement strand
ACGTCACGAACAGGGTTCTCTAGGGGTAAAACTCTGCGCTCTATATAGAATCCATGTCGCAGCTTCACTCAGTGTGGACACCTATCACTCCCTCCTGTCATCGCGGGAGACAGGGAGAGGCGAACAAAGCGACTAGCTTGTCACGAACGCGAATACCTATGCAGATTGTCGCGTTTTTCGCTGACATTTCCCCAATAGTGTGTTGACAGAGAGTGTGCACCTACTTATCACGACTGAAAGGATCTAGCACCGAAACCAAGATATTTATATGTATATATATATATATAGAGAGAGAGAGGAGGGAGGGGGGAGAGTAGAAAGAGAAGAGAGAGAGAGAGAGAAGAGAGAGAGA
>NW_014610362.1:0-352 GCF_000485595.1 Priapulus caudatus | reverse complement strand
ACGGTACGTAACACGCAGAGTCAGAGCTAGAGAGATGGCGCCAAGCAACAACAGCAGGTATATTATGTATATTAACTATAGTTATTTAGGGTATACCCTAATCAGGAGTGTGCGTGCGTACGTGCGTGCGTGCGTGCGTGCAGGCGTGCGTGCGTACTTGTACGTGTGTGTGTGTGTGTTGCAATGACATCTGCTGCTGTTGCAGGAGAGTCGGTGCCGGAGGGAGAACAGACAAACCTGAAGGATGCCGAGGCTCCCACGCCACAGAAGGAAACCGCTCCCGCCATAACAGAGAAGACAGGAAAACCATCCGCCGCCGAGGCAACGGCGTTCGAACAGGAGAGAGGAAAGC
>NW_014610361.1:0-352 GCF_000485595.1 Priapulus caudatus | reverse complement strand
TGGTCAATCCCATCTTGATCGCACTCCGACTTCGCAAGTATTTGACTATATCCAGAAGCCTTCCACTGAATTAGAAATTCAGTTAGTCCAGTATCAAAGCACAGTGAGTTGCTTGCAAGTCACTGAGGCGATCTCAGGTTTAAGGGACACTTATACCTATATCCCATTAGAGACATTCTCGATAGCAGAATGCTCTAGAGTTGGTCACGTTCAATGATGATGTACTCTTACATCTCACCTGTATGTCATACCAGTGTCTCCACACTCCTTGGTTAAGAGGACAACCAACCCATATGGCCTACAGCGACCTATGCTCGGTAGAGACTGTCATCCTTATTAACAGCCTATCATT
>NW_014610360.1:0-352 GCF_000485595.1 Priapulus caudatus | reverse complement strand
TCTCTCTCTCTCTCTCTCTCTCTCTCGCTCTCTCCTCTCTCTCTCTCTCTCTCGTTCTCTCTCTTTCTCGCTCTTTTTCTTCTCTCTCTCTCTCTTTCTCTCTTTCGCTCTTTCTTTTCTCTCTCTCTCTATCTCTCGTCCTCTCGTTCTCCCTTTCTTTCTTTCTTTCTCTCCCCCACTCTCTCCTTCTTTGTCTGTCTCTCCCTTCTCTCTCGGTTTCTCCCCCGTCTCTCCCTCTCTCCTCTCTCTCCCTCTCTCGCTTTTTCTCTCCCCCTCTCTCTCTTTTGTCTTTCCTTTCATTTTCGATACTACCCCGCTGTCATTTCCGACTGACCCTACCTGACCCCACACC
>NW_014610359.1:0-352 GCF_000485595.1 Priapulus caudatus | reverse complement strand
GTGTGCGTGCGTGCGTGCGTGCGTGCGTGCGTGCGTGCGTCCGTGCATGCATACGTGTGTGTGTGCGTTCGTGCATGCGTGCGTGTGTGTGTGCGTGCGTGCGTGCGTGCATGCGTCCGTGCATGCGTGCGTGTGTGTGTGCGTGCGTGCCTGTGTGCGTGTTCGTGAGCTATTACTAGTACTACTGCTACTACTCTACGCTGTACTGCTCTCATCACGGCGAACTGATCTCAGCACACCTCCGTGCCTGTGTGGCGTCGCGTGCATGTATATGTATGTAACTATGTATATGTATGTATGTAACTATGTATGTATGTGTAACTATGTAATGGTCGGTACTCGGTAGAGATGT
>NW_014610358.1:0-352 GCF_000485595.1 Priapulus caudatus | reverse complement strand
CGTTAAACAGGGTTGATTTTCCGACGTTAGGTCGTCCGACAAGTGCGATAACAGGATTCATGATGATAAATTAATTCAGTTTTTCTTTTAACGAAAGACTATAAGTATTTCCATTGCGGGATGAAACAATAATTTGATCACCAATAACTTTGATTGGCACCAGTATTCCAGATTCATCGTCATCACCAAATTCACTGAGGTAATCTGTATTGAAACGAGCGACGAAATGGCCATCGAATCTCGACAGAACATGGACATAACCCGCGTAATCACCAACAAGAAGATACTCATCATAGATAACAGGTAGAGTCACACTTCTGGCCTCTAATTTATCCTGCTTCCAGAGTGTTGC
>NW_014610357.1:0-352 GCF_000485595.1 Priapulus caudatus | reverse complement strand
GCTTTGTATATACACACCATCTGTTTATACTCTTACCTAATATTTTACTCATAACGAAATGAGCGCCATTTAACACGTAATAAAATTATGCTGACACATCTATGGTTTGCTTTTTTCGCTATCTCCTTTTTCAGCGCTTGTTATCAATGGTTGATAAACGGACAGCCTGAAATATTTTCCGCGCTAGTTCAATCGACTTTTGATATGGCTGGTTTAAGCGTAGAAATTGCCATCGGCTTAATTGGCGTACTCGCACTCTGGCTTGGTTTTTTAAAATTGCCGAACGAGCAGGTATGATTCAGTTTTTGTCACGTGCACTTGAACCACTGTTCTTAAAATTAATGCCAGATGT
>NW_014610356.1:0-352 GCF_000485595.1 Priapulus caudatus | reverse complement strand
TCTGGATGCGGTTCGCACGCGGCGTGTCAGCATCACGTTCCCAAGCCTCTACCGTGCGCACATCAACACCCAGCTTCTCGGCCAGACCACCCACGGTCAGGCCTTTCGTTTGCCGCGCCGCTTCAAGCCGGTCCCCGAAGGTGGCAAAAGTTTCGTTGAAATGGTCGATTTTATCAAAACTTGTATCGGACACGAGGAACTCCGTTAATGCCCTGCATTGTTGCAGAACGGTCTACCTAGCCCAGATAGGCCCAACATGCAAATTAGCGCCCTCGTCTCAGCGTTCCTGAACCGACTTCCTAAACCCATCCATCGGATAAACACCCAGAATATCCAGATGCGTGGTGAAATA
>NW_014610355.1:0-352 GCF_000485595.1 Priapulus caudatus | reverse complement strand
CGTCGTTCGTTACGTCGTCGTCGTCGTCGTGTGTGTGTGTGTGTGTGTGTGTGTGTGTGTGTGTGTGTGTGTGTGTGTGTGTGTGTGTGTGTGTGTGTGTGTGTGCGCGTGTGTGTGGGCGGGTTCGTAGGTCTCGCACCATCATCTATGTGATCGCACATGCATCGTGGTCTACGAGGAATTGCCTCCAAGGGAATTATCTTCCATCAACGTTGACAGCTATATGCCGGTGTATTCACGCTGCGCTCCACTATATACCGGTCGGTACATGACAAGCTGTTAGCACTCGGCAGAGTGGTTTCGTGTGTCGTAGTGGAGGCTGCGGTTTGGTGTTGTTGTACTGTAAGAGGTA
>NW_014610354.1:0-352 GCF_000485595.1 Priapulus caudatus | reverse complement strand
ATTCTCATGTCTGATGACACTATCTCCTACGTTCCTTTCTATCTTCTACGTCTTTTTTTTCTTCCTACGTCCTCTTTACTTTTTTCTCTTCTCTCTCTCTCTTTTTGGCCGGTCGGTTTGGGGGGGCGACCGCCCCCACCGCCCCCCCCCCTGGCTACGCGCCTGTGAAGGGTCAGCATCGTCCAGTCATGGAAATCGATCGTATATATCTATTCGTATATATATTTAATAATATAAACACACACATACATTTCAACTGTCTGCATTTATGCGTGCGTACAAAGCCGTACATGCGCTTATGTATGTGTGGGCAGGCCCGTAGCCAGGGGGGGGTTTGGGGGGTTCGAACGAA
>NW_014610353.1:0-352 GCF_000485595.1 Priapulus caudatus | reverse complement strand
ACATGTCCTCACCCCTCCATCATGACATGTATATGCTACATGTCATGATGGAGGGGTGAGGACATGTAACCATGCTATGCGCATAGCATGGTTACATGTCCTCACCCCCTCCATCATGACACGTAGCATAGCATGGAATAACATTACTATAATAGCATGGTTATCATAGCATAACATGGCATGACTACAGGTAAGGCAGAGCTACAGGTAAGGTAGAGCTACAGGTAAGGTTACAGGTAAGACTACAGGTAAGACAGAGCTACAGGTAAGGCAGAGCTACAGGTAAGGTAGAGCTACAGGTAAGGTTACAGGTAAGGCTACAGGTAGGACAGAGCTACAGGTAATGTAGAGC
>NW_014610352.1:0-352 GCF_000485595.1 Priapulus caudatus | reverse complement strand
TCTCTCTCCCTCTCTCGCACGCCCCACATATAGCTTACTGGGAGTCGTCACGCGGCAGGCCACCTCCCAGATAACGAGCGCCATTGCATAGACGTCCGTCTTCGTGAAAGCCTCGAAGCTGTCCCTGCCGATGCTCTCGCTTAGAATCTCCGGCGCCATGTACCTATCGCACGTGCAAAACAACGCCGTGGCAAAACCCACCACCACACCTCGCACTCTCCCTTCTCCCACCACCACATCTCGCGCTCTCCCTTCTCCCACCACCACCTCTCGCGCTCTCCCTTCTCCCACCACCACATCTCGCGCTCTCCCTTCTCCCTCCTCCCACCACCACATCTCGCTCTCTCCCTTC
>NW_014610351.1:0-352 GCF_000485595.1 Priapulus caudatus | reverse complement strand
TGTGCTAGTTGTCGCGCATCTGTGAACCTTTTTTCTTTTAAATAACTGTTGAATAAAGCGAGTTCTGCCTGAAGTAATTCTGGATTAAGTTCTATCGCTTTTAGTAATTGCTGCTGACCTTCGACTAGTGTTGATTCGTCACTTACCAGAGTCGTACCCAACTGTAATCGTGACCCAGCCTGATCCGGTTCAAGTTTAACCGCCTGCTGTAAAACTTTAATGGCTTTATCCGTTTGACCCTGGCGCAAATAGACGTTACCGAGTAAAGATAATACACGATAGTCATCAGGCGTATTGCTGCGTAGCCTGTCTAGTACAGTTAAGGCTTTATCGAGCTCATTTAACTCCACTA
>NW_014610350.1:0-352 GCF_000485595.1 Priapulus caudatus | reverse complement strand
GAGAGAGAGAGAGAGAGAGAGAGAGCGAAGAATGAAAAGCGTGTGTGTGTGTGTGTGTGCGTGCGTGCGTGCGTGCGTGTGTGTGTGTGTGTGTTGTGTGTGTGTGCGTGTGTGTGTGCGTGTGTATGTGTGTGTGGATAGATTATGCGTCATGATTTTTGCTTAAATTAATGAAGCTGTCACGCGCTCTCAGCTGCTGTAAAGCCGTAGATAGCCAATCACTGTCGCACGCAAGCGTCTGATCTCGATGGCAACGTGTGCGCGTGCCTGAGTGCAGGCGTGCGTGTTCGTGTGTGTGTGCGCGTGCCTGAGTGCAAGCGTGCGCGCGCTTGCCGTGTGTGTGTGTGTGTGT
>NW_014610349.1:0-352 GCF_000485595.1 Priapulus caudatus | reverse complement strand
TGAGGGTCTCACTGCTTCCCTTAGTAGCATGAGAGTCTCACTGCCTCCATTAGTAGCATGAGGGTCTCACTGTCTCCCTTAGTAGCATGAGGTCTCACTGCCTCCCTTAGTAGCATGAGGGTCTCACTGCCTCCCTTAGTAGCATGAGAGTGTCACTGCCTCTTTTAGTAGCATGAGGGTCTCACTGCCTCCCTTAGTAGCATGAGGGTCTCACTGCCTCCCTTGGTAGCGCATGAGGGTCTCACTGCCTCCCTTAGTAGCATGAGGGTCTCACTGCCTCCCTTAGTAGCATGATAGTCTCACTGCCTCCCTTAGTAGCATGAGGGTCTTACTGTCTCCATGGATACACGAT
>NW_014610348.1:0-352 GCF_000485595.1 Priapulus caudatus | reverse complement strand
CACACGGTCACACCCCACATAAGTTGTCTTTAATTAATTAATTTAGACGACAGGAAATGATAAATCAATATATTAATAAATACTAATAGAAACATATAAAAAAAATTAAATATTAAATATTTTAACACATATATAATCGCTAGCTCAACCGTACACCCCCGTCCCTCCACCCCATTCCTCCGTAACTCTACCCCCACATCCCCGCAACTCTAGCCCCACATCCTAGCAACTCAACCCACACATCCCCGCAACTCTACCCCCACATCCTAGCAACTCTACCCACACATCCCCGCAACTCTACCCCCTCTCCTAATATGAGTGTGTGTGTGTGTGTGTGTGTGTGTGTGTGTGT
>NW_014610347.1:0-352 GCF_000485595.1 Priapulus caudatus | reverse complement strand
CCTCCCCCTCCTCCTCCTCCTCCTCTCCCCTCCTCTACCTGCGTGCGGCCGTCGCCTCCCCCGGGCTTCCCCTCTCCCCCTCCTCTACCTGCGTGCGGCCGTCGCCTCCCCCGGCTTCCTCTCCCCCCGAGGGGACACACTAATTGCGAGCGCGGGTGGCGCGGGGGTAAAGAGTTAATGGTGTTTGTCGCGCTGGTTGTGTCTGATGGTGGCTGATTAATTTTTCTGCACGAGTTTTTTTTTCGCTCGCGATTGTCACTAACAGGAAGCTTGCTGCGGCGTGTGTGTGTGCGTGCGCGTGTGCGTGTGCGTGTGTGCGTGTGTGTGTGTGTGTGTGTGTGTGTGTGTGTGT
>NW_014610346.1:0-352 GCF_000485595.1 Priapulus caudatus | reverse complement strand
TGTTAATTTTTATCGTGATTTAACACGTTCATTTTATTTTGTCGCAGAGACAGCTGATATTTGGAAAATTTTAGAAAAACGTCACTTTTTCATCAGCGAGTGTTGCGAAAATGACGATTGAGTCGTGCTACATCACTTGTAACGCACTATAGGGCAGCTCTAGTAATTGCTTGCGCCCTCTGTTTTACGAGTGGAAGCTGGTCTGTGGCTAGATTCGAGAACTACCGAGAAGGGTAAAATAACGGGGTATCTAAACTCCGCACCTTCCAGTCAGCTGAGGGTTTTACTCAAGAAGCCCATGGGGTAATTCATCGCAACACGTAGCCCAGACGATCATCTAGTTTAGTATTGT
>NW_014610345.1:0-352 GCF_000485595.1 Priapulus caudatus | reverse complement strand
ACACACACACACACACACACACACACACACACACACACACACACACACACACACACACACACGTGTTGGAGGTTGTGTTGGAGGTTGTGTTGGAGGTTGTGTTGTATGGTGTGTACATGTTGTATATGTTGTACATGTTGTCTGTTGTGCTGTATATTGTGTTGTATGTTGCGTTGTATGTTGTGCTGTAGGTTGTGTTGTATGTTGTGTTGTAGGTTGTGTTGTATGTTGTGTTAGAGGTTGTGTTGTATGTTGTGTACATGTTGTAGGTTGTGTTGTAGGTTGTGTTGTTTGTTGTGTTGTAGGTTGTGTTGTATGTTGTGTTGTAGGTTGTGTTGTAGGTTGTGTTGTA
>NW_014610344.1:0-352 GCF_000485595.1 Priapulus caudatus | reverse complement strand
TGCCATCCAATGCCATGCCATGCCATGCCATCCCATGTATATATAGTATGTATTATGTATATATATGATGTATACATAGTATGATGTATATATTGTCAGGTATGTAGGTATGTATATAAAGGTATATATTGTCAGGAATGTCCGGTATGCAAATCTATGTATAAAATAATGAACTGTGTGTGAGGATGTACGTGTAGAGACAGAATGTAAACATATATGTGTATAGGTGAGTATCATATAGGAAGGTCACCTCTATGTACGTATATATATATATATATATATATATATCAAGAGCTCATAATAGAGCGTATATATTATATATGTGTGTGTATGTGTGTGCGTGCGGGCGTGC
>NW_014610343.1:0-352 GCF_000485595.1 Priapulus caudatus | reverse complement strand
GTCACCCACTACCACGTCACAGTACCACGTAACGCACTACCACGTCACGCACTATCACATCATACACTACCACGTCACGCACTATCACATCATACACTACCACGTCACACACTACCACGTCACACACTACCACGTCACAGTACCACGTAACGCACTACCACGTCACGCACTATCACATCACACACTACCACGTCACACACTACCACGTCACCCACTACCACGTCACCCACTACCACGTCACCCACTACCACGTCACCACTACCACGTTACGCACTATCACATCACACACTACCACGTCACGCACTACCACGTCACCACTATTACATCACACACTACCACGTTACGCACTATC
>NW_014610342.1:0-352 GCF_000485595.1 Priapulus caudatus | reverse complement strand
GTGTGTGTGTGTGTGTGTGTGTGTGTGTGTGTGTGTGTGTGTGCGTGCGTGCGTGCGTGCGTGCGTGCGTGCCTGTGTAGATGTGTGTAGATGTCTAGTGTAGCGTGAGAAGGCGGTGGCTGCATGCATGCATGTGTGCGTGCGTGCGTGCGTACATGTGTGGAGTGTGTGCGTGTGTGCGTGTGTAGATGTGTGTAGATGTGTGTAGATGGCGGTGTAGATAGCGTGAGAAGGCGGTGGCTGCATGCATGCATGCGTGCGTGTGTGTGTGCGTGCGTGCATGTGTGTAGTACTAGTAATAAGGTTGTTGACTGCACACCGCTTGTGCTTATCTCTGATTCCCTGGCAGCAG
>NW_014610341.1:0-352 GCF_000485595.1 Priapulus caudatus | reverse complement strand
CACACACACCCACACACACACACACACACACACCCATACACTCTCTCTCTCGCAAAATCTCTCCTCCCCCTCCCACACACACACTCGCACACTCTTCTCTCCCACACACTCTCTCTCCGTCGACCTTTACTGATCTCAGCAGAGACTCGCGCACGCGCTGACTTCTCACGCGAACAAACACGACCGAACCTATAATTAGCATTAATTGCGCACTCGCTGTTACTTTTGCTGCTGCTGCTGCTGCTGCTGCTGCTGATGATGATGCTGCTGCTGCGACGGCTACTGCTGCTGCTGTTACTACTACTCACTGCTACTCCTGCTGCTGCTGCTGCTGCTGCTGCTGCTGCTGCTG
>NW_014610340.1:0-352 GCF_000485595.1 Priapulus caudatus | reverse complement strand
TGTGTGTGTATGTGTGTGTGTGCGCGCGCGCGCGTCCGTCCGTGCGTGTGTATGTATCTGACGAGTCGGTTGTAAACCCACAACTTTCTCAAACGCGGCGCTTGCCTGTAACCTCGTAATGCTTTATACCGGAGCGCCTATCCCCTACAGAGCGCCTACGCCCCCCCCCCTACAGTGAGTTACCTTCTCCGCAGGCCTCCACGGGACGCAGTTTCACGTTTTTTCACGAACGGCATCTATCAGCAGATTAAAGGACTACTCTTTGTAGAAGGTATCGAGAAAGAAACGCATTTTAGCAAAGGCATTCCTAGCTCTATGTCTCTCTCTTTCTCTCTCTTTCTCTCTCTCTCTC
>NW_014610339.1:0-352 GCF_000485595.1 Priapulus caudatus | reverse complement strand
GACAATAATTAACAATAATGATAATAATGATGATAATGATGATAATGATGATGATGCAATGATGATGACAGTGAGGATGATGATGCAATGACGATGACAGTGACAATAATTGACAATGACAATAACAATGACAATGACAATGACAATGACAATGACAATAATTAACAATAATGATAATAATGGTGATAATGATGATAATGATGATGATGCAATGATGATGACAGTGAGGATGATGATGCAATGACGATGACAGTGACAATAATTGACAATGACAATAACAATGACAATGACAATGACAATGACAATAATTAACAATAATGATAATAATGATGATAATGATGATAATGATGAT
>NW_014610338.1:0-352 GCF_000485595.1 Priapulus caudatus | reverse complement strand
TCACTGACCCCTCTCTCTTCCTCTCTCCCGGTTTGTTGATAGTCGGTCGATTCAATTTGTAAATTTTAATATGAATGTAATATTTACATAGAATTTATGTTATCTCACCCTTATCCAAACACGCGCGCTGTCGAAAGGGCATTTTAATATTTTCAAATTAGTCATGTTTGCCCGGCAGCTGTGGAGTGGCGAGGAGAGAGGAGAGAGGGGAGAGAGGCGAGAGGAGAGAGGAGAGGGAGAGAGGGAGAGAGGAGAGAGGAGAGAGGAGAGAGGAGAGAGGAGAGAGGAGAGAGGAGAGAGGAGAGAGGAGAGAGGGAGAGAGGAGAGAGGAAGAGGAGAGAGGAGAGGGAGA
>NW_014610337.1:0-352 GCF_000485595.1 Priapulus caudatus | reverse complement strand
GTCCAGCTAAACACACCCGTATTCGCATCAATGCTCATGCCGGCTGTAATAGATGCCGCATCTAATGAGAAGGTTAATGTGTCTACTGGTAAATCGGTATCTGTTGCGTTGCGGTAAAGCTCAGTGTTGCCAACTCATCGATGCTTTGATTGCCGATGAGATTTAACACAGGTGCAACGTTCACATCATTAACAGTAATGGTGAAGGTTTCACTATCAACTAAGCTGCCTGTGCCGTTATCAGTAACCGTAATCGTTACTGATGGCACTAAACCGCCTTGACCTTCGCTTGGTGTCCAGCTAAAGACACCCGTATTCGCATCAATGCTCATGCCTGCCGTAATAGACGCGGC
>NW_014610336.1:0-352 GCF_000485595.1 Priapulus caudatus | reverse complement strand
AGAGAGAGAGAGAGAGAGAGAGAGAGAGAGGGAGAGAGAGAGAGAGAGAGAGAGAGAGAGTGGGAAAGAGAGAGAAAAAAGAGAGAGAGAGAGAAAGAGAGAGGCGATATAAGTGAGGAGCTAGAGGGAGGGGAGATAGTTTGAGAGAAGAGTGGCTTGCGCTTTCTAGGTTGATTGACTATTAGATCAAGGAGTTGTCATGCATACAGATGAGACTGCCAGCTTGAAGTCACGTCGTTCGCGTGAATTGAACAAACTCACGATTTTAATCAGCAGAAGCAGCTGCAGAAGCAGCAGCAGCGGCGGTGGCAGTAGCAGCAGCAGTAACGGCAGCAGCAGCAGCAGCAGCAGC
>NW_014610335.1:0-352 GCF_000485595.1 Priapulus caudatus | reverse complement strand
TCGCTCTATATGTGTCTCTGTCTCTCTCGCTCTCTATCTCCCTCTCTCGCTCTTTATCTATCTCCTCCTTCTTCTCTCTCTCTCTCTCTCTCCCTCGCTCGCTCTATCTATCCTCCCCCCTCCTCTCTCTCTCTTCTCTTCTCTCTTCGTTATTTATGGTGTGAGATGCGAGATTTTTACGAACCGTGGAAAACACTGAGCTTTTAAAATTCGCTGCATGTTTTAAACATTATGTCCTCGAACAGCTGGAGACTGCGAGCGCGAGAGGCAGCACCATATAATTAAGGCAACGAGAACGACAAGAAGCGCTGCCCTTATTTATCACTCATTCTCTCTCTCTCTCTCTCTCTCT
>NW_014610334.1:0-352 GCF_000485595.1 Priapulus caudatus | reverse complement strand
TGCCATATCAAGCCGCTACCCCCTGGAACGCGAAACACTATGGGTCTCTGGAATCTCTACTTCCTCGCCAAGCTGTATCTCTACTCGATCGGCACGCTCAAGCCCGAGTGGTGGATGAACTTCGCCTTCGTCATTCTGCTGCTCGTGCCGCTGCACCTCAGGTGGCTGCGTATCGCACGCAATGTGCTCGCCGTGGTCGTGGGCATCGCCATTGCGTACCACGAGTCGAGCATGCCCGACATCGGCCGGGCGATCTCGCAGATCCCCGTGCTCCTCACCTTCACGCCCTCGTACATGTTCGAGCTCACGCGGCGCGTGATTTCGCTTTCGATGGTCGTGTCGGCGGTGATCG
>NW_014610333.1:0-352 GCF_000485595.1 Priapulus caudatus | reverse complement strand
ACAACACACACACACACACACACACACACACACACACACACACACACACACACACACACACACACACACATCCGTAACTCACCTAGGTTGATGGGTATCGGCCACCAAAGGGCAGGCAGATAGATTTACATGGAAGAGCACTTAGATAGAGCTACAATAGATAGGCTGTTCTTTCGCGACAAGATAACCAACCAACCGCTATCACCCTGTCAATGTGTGTGTGTGTGTGTGCGTGCGTGCGTGCGTGCGTGCGCCTGAGTACGTGCGTGTGTGAGTGAGTGACTGAGTACGTGTACGTATGTGCCTCTATATCAACCTATCTATATATCTATCTCTCTATCTATCTATCTAT
>NW_014610332.1:0-352 GCF_000485595.1 Priapulus caudatus | reverse complement strand
AACACATAATTCTTGTTGTTTTATATTTTCTGCATTTTCAATTAAAATCACATCAGCAGGAACAATGTGGCGCAATTCAGATACTGAAAAAATGCCCGTTCCGACCTCAAACCACAGCCTCGTCAGGTGATCGTTCCACATTGGATAATAAAACGAAGGCCAACGGGCAATCGCTTTTTCAATAACTGGCTGTAGTTTTTGATTCATAACCAAAACAGCATCAATCTTGCGGCTGTTATTTTCAGTTATTTTAAAAACCAGAGAATAGTCATTAATATCGCTAGGCGTAATTTGTAGAAAATTTAGCACCTTTATTGACAGGTCGACTCTTGAGCCCAGCGCTCCCAATAGC
>NW_014610331.1:0-352 GCF_000485595.1 Priapulus caudatus | reverse complement strand
ATTATGTGCCCACGCAACATGTTAATTAATTGGAGTACAACCTACGTTTTTACTGTGGTTTCTTACCCTAATTTGGAATAAATAGCTGAGAAAATGAATACATTCATGATCTTAAGCTATGCACACTTGTTATTTGCCTACGTTGCAGAAAATTCAGTTTACATATATTATTATACGGTATCATGACAAATACCCTCCCATGCCATTCACCCCCTGGACAATTACCCTCCGGACATTTACCCCTCGGACAATTACCCCCTCCCTGGACACTTACCCCCAGGACATTTAGAGGAGTTACAGGATGACGGAAAAGGTAGTGGAGGAGGAGGAGTAGGAGGGGGAGAGGAGGAGA
>NW_014610330.1:0-352 GCF_000485595.1 Priapulus caudatus | reverse complement strand
TATAAACGAACATAAATTTTCTGAAGAAAATCACCCGTTAAAGCGAATGTTGAATATTTGGAGTTAGCTGATGCTCCGACTGTTTCAGGAAAAGCAATTTATAATTACCGTGTTTATGTTGAAGATAATAAAGAGGAGTTAACCTGTTTAGAAATTCAGTTGGTGGAAAATATTTTGCCAGAAGTTAGATCGGTATTACGCAATTATCAGCGTATAGTTTCTGGGCAGCAAGTTAAGATGACAGATAATATGGTTTCTGAAATGCAGACTGCCTGTTACTTTGTTGATCAAATATATAATACCGGCGCGTATTATGACAGGGGTTTGCCAATCCAAGAATGGCATAGTAACG
>NW_014610329.1:0-352 GCF_000485595.1 Priapulus caudatus | reverse complement strand
TGTTTTTCTAACTCAGGAATACGCCCATATTGGAGTTCAGACATGTGTTGTAAATCGCTTGCGCGGCGTGCTGTCTCAAATTCAATGCGTGCCTGATCCAAGGCTTCTTTTATATGTGCGGTACCTTGAACTGCGGATTTTTCTGCTTTCCAAATTTCTTCTAGATCTGAGTATTCTCGTTCCAGCACTTCAATTTTGCCTTCAATTTCGAGCAGACGCTTCTTCGAGGCATCATCAGCTTCTTTCTTCAATGCTTCGCGTTCAATTTTATATTGAATCATCTTACGTTCAAGCTTATCCATCGGTTCGGGTTTGGAATCAATTTCTAGGCGAATCATTGAAGCAGCCTCAT
>NW_014610328.1:0-352 GCF_000485595.1 Priapulus caudatus | reverse complement strand
TTATTTATTCATTTATAAATGTATATAGGTAGAGTGTGCAAAGAGGGTTGATGCTGATATATACTGCGGCAGTCACTGTACGTGGGCTATAGTACTAGAGCTAATGCTGATGGTGAGATGCTGGGGGTGTTGATATAACTCAGACATGCTCCTCCGGGGACCCGCATTGTCAGTAAACTCATCATTAGCTACACGAAGAGAATGCAATTATAGGCAGATATCACATTCTAGTGAAATATGACGGCGATATCGGAAGTGAATTGGTTTTGCACGTATAAATTGTCAGCGTTATAAGCTCTCCATGGTATTCTCACTTGCTCTCGCTTTCTCGGTCTTTCTCTCTTTCTCTTTC
>NW_014610326.1:0-352 GCF_000485595.1 Priapulus caudatus | reverse complement strand
TATTATCAGCAGGAATTTCATAGTGCTCAGCTAATGTCTGAATCATGTGAAACTGGATATTTGTTAAACTGATAATATCAAATAAAGGAATTGGAATAAGCCCAGAAGCCATTGAGCTAATCACATTATTTTTCACAATATTCTGGGCTTCTGTTTGTCTAAGCGCAGAGGCTACCGTGCTTAAATTAATTTCACTGGTATGAAGCTTTATCTCCAGTTCATCCACTTTCTCAGCAGTATCATTATTCATAAGTGTTTCCATCGTTAACAGTGATTAGTAGTTAATTATTAAGTGACAAATTGTAAAATTAGAGCTTATCTAACAGCTGTTTCCTTATCCTGTTCTTGTAAC
>NW_014610325.1:0-352 GCF_000485595.1 Priapulus caudatus | reverse complement strand
TTGTCATGTTTCGTAATATATAAATAAAAATAAAAAATAAAAAAATAAAAAATAATATTATATATCAGGAGTAGATAATAGGGACCCTATTATCTACTCTACCCTATTATCTACTCCTGTTATATATATATATATATATATATGTGTGTGTATCTAATCCTCCTCTCCCAGGTTGCCTCTCGCAGCTTCCTTTGCAGCTTCTTTCGCAGCTTCCTTCGCAGCTTCCTTCGCAGCTTCCTTCGCAGCTTCCTTCGCAGCTTCCTTCGCAGCATCCTTCGCCGCTTCCTTGCAGCATTCCTTCGCAGCTTCCTTCGCAGCTTCCTTCGCAGCTTCCTTCGCAGCTTCCTTCGCA
>NW_014610324.1:0-352 GCF_000485595.1 Priapulus caudatus | reverse complement strand
GAGCAGGACCAACGTACAAGCAGTCATTTAAGGAGATTCCATGAGATCGACACGACGCATCATAGACAATCCTTAGTTTGGTTGTGTCCTTGTCACAACGTATGACTCCATGATGTGCCAGGTAGTGGATGGTAAGAATGAGACTGAGGAGTCGGAACCTGTAACTCCCATAGACGATTCCTTGTTTCATCTGATCCCTCATCACTCGATCATACTCTCTCAGGATCTCAGGGGACATTCTCCTTAAGAGGTTCAATAATCTAGAGTGAGCAACATCCCTGTTGTCTGGTAATGGTGGATGTGGATCCTTCCACGGTAGTTCTACTTGATATCTTGTTCCATCAAACTCGAC
>NW_014610323.1:0-352 GCF_000485595.1 Priapulus caudatus | reverse complement strand
ATATTGATTCACTACTGCAGTGATCACTTCTTCTCCGCAATCTCCTTCACCAAAGCATCCATTCTCATTGAGACGCATCACCCATACTTCAAATGGATTGCCACTATCATGTACCAATCCTACCGTAATGATATCGCCATTATCCAATTCTTTAAGATGTTTAATGGAATGAAACACATCCTTCTGATAGTATTTGGTGTGTTGATACCTTCTAGCCCATAAGACTTGTCCACTATTTGCCATCTTAATTATCCAGCCATACTTCTCTACAGTCTCAGGATCTCGCCAATCTCCAATGGAGTAGAAATAATCCCCTTTACCTTCTTCCAGAAAAAACCCATTAATCTCGTTT
>NW_014610322.1:0-352 GCF_000485595.1 Priapulus caudatus | reverse complement strand
GACGGAAGCATTCGGATTTAAACGTGAGCAAGTCTACTCTGACATGGATCTGTCAGTCATCGCACAATCTCAACACAGGCTACCCAGTTTTGACGTCGACGCAGTTTATGGACAACAGGTTAAATCACTGTATAGCGCTATTATTGTATTTATCAGTCGTGCTGGACTCTCCTGGCAGGAGGAACAGTCCGGAGATATACACTGGCTTCGCCAAGCCAACCAGAAGATGGTCGAAATACTCAAGGCAAGTAAACATCTACGTAAAAACCTTGCACTTGCAGTAACGTCAACGAATAAGGAGCAACAGGCCATTTACAATAATATGCGCGTTCAACTGTCGCTGTTAATACGT
>NW_014610321.1:0-352 GCF_000485595.1 Priapulus caudatus | reverse complement strand
GAGAGAGAGAGAGAGAGCGAGACCAACAGCGGCGGGAGCGTGCGCGAGAGACAGACAGCGGCGGGAGCGCGTGCGCGAGAAAGAGACAGAGGCGGAAGCGCGTGCGAGAGAGAGAAAGCGAGACCAACAGCGGCGGGAGCGTGCGCGAGAGAGAGAGACAGCGGCGGGAGCGCGTGCGCGAAACAGACAGCGGCGGGAGCGCGTGCGCGAGAGAGAGACAGAGGCGGAAGCGCGTGCGAGAGAGAGAGAGAGCAAGAGAACAGCGGCGAGAGCGTGCGCGAGAGAGAGACAGCGGCAGGAGCGTGTGCGCGAGAGAGAGAGACAGGCGGCGGGAGCGTGCGCGAGAGAGAGA
>NW_014610320.1:0-352 GCF_000485595.1 Priapulus caudatus | reverse complement strand
ACACACACACACACACACACACACACACACACACACACACACACACACACACACACACACACACACACACACACACACACACACACACACACACACACACAAATCCACACACGAGCTGTTTTCTCGTCCAGGAGCAATCTATCTATCTATATATCTATATATTTATTTGTAGGCAACAATCTATCTTCGTGCGCGCGAGACGTTTTTTTGCATGTGTTCGTCGAAACCCTCGAGAAAGACGTTCGCGAACTCTCTGGCGGCAACGCTGGCTGTTTGTCGACATCTGCTTATCGCTATCGATGCTTTTTTTGATTTACTGCCGCGGTCTAGATTCACACAGCTAGATGGGGAT
>NW_014610319.1:0-352 GCF_000485595.1 Priapulus caudatus | reverse complement strand
CACCATCACTTGCGATATAAACCATATAGTATGGATGCAAACGATTATGTTGATTGATATTTACACTTTGATTGCGGTTCCGCAGAGTGAAGATAACGCCGGGGTCTAACCCTTTATCTTGTGCGGCTGGTACTACAGCATGCATTCCATTTGGGATGCTAGACATGTCTCCATGCTCTTTAATGTAGCCCAATAAATCCATACGAAAATCATTCAAACCAAGGTCTGTGATTGATACCCCTGACTTGAGGTCTTCCATTTCGATCACTTCTTCCTGGAGGCGTTTCAATTGATCTTTACGATAAGATACATCAGTGGCTTTTGCATTGAGTGGATTATCATCAGCCGTTGC
>NW_014610318.1:0-352 GCF_000485595.1 Priapulus caudatus | reverse complement strand
GTTCACTATCCAACTCATACACCACCGGTTTAGCCGTCTTCAGCGATAGTTTCATCACTTGTGTTTGGGTTAGGTTATCCAGATGCATCATCAAAGTGCGCAGGATATTGTTGTGAGACACAATAAGTATCCGTTTGCCTGACCGTATTTCTGGTGCGATGGTTTCGTGCCAATAGGGCGTAATATTGACTGGCTTCTAATGAAGCACATCCCGGCATACTGCCAAGAATTAAGATGTCTGCATTTTCGTCTGCAATGGGCGAAAAACTATAAATTTCTACCATGACGAATGACGGCGCTACAAGTTGTAATGCCGGATGGCCTTTAGTTCACTATCCAACTCATACACCAC
>NW_014610317.1:0-352 GCF_000485595.1 Priapulus caudatus | reverse complement strand
CGGATAGGACAATCATTTCCAGATCAACACCATCAAGTTCCAAACCATAATGATCATCCTCTCGACCTTCTTGGTAGATGGTTTCAATAATGTCTGGCTTGATGAATTTAAGTAGGGCTAGTCCCGAAGTGTGCATAGATATTCCTTGAAAATTGTGACAGGAATACACCGCCAATGGGTTATTTCCCATCGGGTTAAAAGTGGTTAAGTTTGATAGGTGCAGACAAGGCTTATGCCCGATCCCGACTACCGTATGCAATGCAGGATCTTTATTGCTACCTCACTTTCACGAAGCAGCCTTTAAAACACTCGTTTTCTAATGTTCACTCAGTATCAATAAACAGTAGAAAAC
>NW_014610316.1:0-352 GCF_000485595.1 Priapulus caudatus | reverse complement strand
AGAGAGAGAGAGAGAAATAAAGCGAGAGAGAAATGGGGAGGCTGCAAGATGAGGGAGAGGACATCCTCCTCCCCCCCCGCCCCCGCTTCGCTCCGTCAGCTGCTGCAGGCTAGGAGCGAACGTTTCTCGCGATGAGTTATTGATTTTCGTTTGTTTCTTCGTGTTTCCACTCAGCGGGACGCCTATATCCCTCCCTTCCTTCCTCCCTGTGTCACCCTGCCACCTTTCCTCCCTCCCTCCCTCCCTCCCTCGTGGTGTACCGCACCGACTGTCATCCTTCCTCCCTGTGTCACCCTCCCTCCCTCCTTCCCTTCCCTCCCTCCCTCCCTCCTCCCTCCCCTCTCCCTCCTTC
>NW_014610315.1:0-352 GCF_000485595.1 Priapulus caudatus | reverse complement strand
ACCCAAACCTTTGATTACATCATTGTCGGCGCCGGTTCAGCCGGTTGCGTGTTGGCCAATCGCCTGAGCGAAGATCCGAATACCTCGGTATTATTGCTCGAATATGGCGGTAGCGATAAAAGCATTTTTATTCAAATGCCGACGGCTTTATCGATTCCGATGAATATGCCGAAGTTTAACTGGTTTTACGAATCAGAGCCGGAGCCTTATTTAGACAACCGTCGTATGCATTGCCCTCGGGGAAAGGTGCTTGGCGGCTCATCGTCAATTAATGGTATGGTTTATGTGCGTGGTCATGCGAGAGATTTCGATGAATGGCAATCACAGGGCGCAAAAGACTGGGATTATGCGC
>NW_014610314.1:0-352 GCF_000485595.1 Priapulus caudatus | reverse complement strand
GCTTGCTGCTGCTGTGCGGTGCTGCTGCTGCTGCTGCTGCTGCTGCTGGTGCTGGTGCTGCTGCTGGTGCGGTGCTGCTGCTGCTGCTGCTGCTGCTGCTGCTGGTGCTGGTGCTGCTGCTGGTGGCGGTGCTGCTGCTGCTGCTGCTGCTGCTGCTGGTGGTGCAGGTGCTGCTTGTGGTGGTGGTGCTGCTGCTGGTACCGCTGCCGCTGCTGCTTGTGGTGGTGGTGCTGCTGGTGCTGCTGGTGCTGGTGTTGGTGGTGGTGCTGCTGCTGCTGCTGCTGCTGTTGCTGCTGGTGCTTGTGGTGCTTTTGGTGGTGCTGGTGCTGGTGCTGCTGCTGCTGCTGCTGGT
>NW_014610313.1:0-352 GCF_000485595.1 Priapulus caudatus | reverse complement strand
AATAACATATACAGACATATAGAATAACATATACAGACATATAGAATAACATATACAGACATATAGAATAACATATACAGACATATAGAATAACATATACAGACATATAGAATAACATATACAGACATATAGAATAACATACACAGACATATAGAATAACATATACACACATATAGAATAACATATACAGACATATAGAATAACATATACACACATATAGAATAACATATACAGACATATAGAATAACATGTACAGACATATAGAATAACATATACAGACATATAGAATAACATATACAGACATATAGAATAACATATACAGACATATAGAATAACATATACAGACATATAG
>NW_014610312.1:0-352 GCF_000485595.1 Priapulus caudatus | reverse complement strand
CGCTCTCTCTCTCTCTCTCTCTCTCTCTCTCTCTCTCTCTCTCCCTTCTCTCTCTCCCTCTCGCGCTCTCTCTGTCTCTCTCTCTGTCTGTGTTCCTCTCTCCCTCGCGCTCCTCTGTCTCTCTCTCTTCTGTGTCTCTCTCGCTGTCCTCCATCTCGGCGTGTTTGCTTCCTCTGCTGAAAGAATATGACAACAATTCAACTGAAAGAAAAGCAACATCTGAAAGAAGATGACGTGGAAGAAAGGGTTAACAAGAGAACCAATCAGAATAAAGATTAATAATAATCAATAATATAATATAGATAGATAATCTCTCCCTCCTTCTCTCCCCTTACGCTCTCTCTCTCTCTCT
>NW_014610311.1:0-352 GCF_000485595.1 Priapulus caudatus | reverse complement strand
ACACACACACACACACACACACACACACACACACACACACACACACACACACACACACACACACACACACACACACACACATATAAATATAGGGTTCGAAATTAACGGTAGTCCGTTAGTCCGAAACTACCAGATTTGCTGACGGATGAGTGGACTGCAGCAATAACTAGTCCTGTGCATGGACTACCTGACTGTCAGCACTGTCAGTTCTGACTAACACGGATAAATAAACTGGTAATTTAAACGATCCATTCCTGTTTTCAGTTTTGAAGGGAAGGGCTTGCCATACTATATCTCTCTCCCTTTCTCTCGCGCTATCTCTCTCTCTCTCTCTCTCTCTCTCTCTCTCTCG
>NW_014610310.1:0-352 GCF_000485595.1 Priapulus caudatus | reverse complement strand
TATTTTTCTTGGCTGGGAAACCGCCTTCAGCTTTTTCCTCGGCGCACTAGCTTCGGGCACTGCCGGCTATATTGGTATGGGCGCGGCAACTAAAGCCAATGTCCGCACTGCGACTGCCGCACATAACGAAGGCGCAGCAGCCGCTCTGACCGTTGCATTTTTTGGCGGCTCGGTTATGGGACTTTCGGTTGCTTCATTGGGTCTGTTGGGCCTTGGCTCCGTTTTTTACATCTTCTCAAGTAACCCTGAAACACTACACGCGATCCACGGTTTCGCCATGGGTGCTTCAGTTGTTGCACTGTTTTCGCGCGTTGGTGGCGGCATCTTCACCAAGAGTGCTGACGTTGGTGCC
>NW_014610309.1:0-352 GCF_000485595.1 Priapulus caudatus | reverse complement strand
TGAACACTCAAACACGCATGTATGTTTATGTGAACACTCAGACACCCATGTACGTTCCTGTGAACACTCACACACACATGTACGTTCCGGTGATCACTCAGACACACACGTACGTTCCGGTAAACAACCACACACACATGAACGTTCCGGTGAACCACTACACACATGTACGTTCTGGTGAACACTGTGACACACATGTACGTTCCGGTAAACACCCAGACACACATATATGTTCCTGTGAACACTCAGACATACATGTACGTTTCTGTGAACACTCAGACACACACGTACGTTCCGGTGAACAATCAGACACAGATTTACGTTTCGGTGAATACTCAGACACACATGTATG
>NW_014610308.1:0-352 GCF_000485595.1 Priapulus caudatus | reverse complement strand
CTCTCTCTCTCTCTCTCTCTCTCTCTCTCTCTCTCTCTCTCCGCACACCGATTCGTCCTCGACCCCGTCAGACCTGACGGCTCATTATAATTCCTAGGAAACTGAAAATCGCTGGAAAGCGGCGTTATTATCGTGGCGAAGGGGGCGGGCGGCGGTGGGAGGGGATGCGGTGGGAGGGGATGCGGGGGGAGGGGGCAAGAGGCGGGCACCTCTTTCACACCTGTGTCGACGCGCACGATGCCGACAAAGCACACGTCGCACACACACACACACGCACGCACGCACACACACACACGCACTAGATGCACGCACGCACGGACGACGCACGCACGCACTGCACGAACGCACGGAC
>NW_014610307.1:0-352 GCF_000485595.1 Priapulus caudatus | reverse complement strand
GTGCTTTTTGTTTTAAAAATACTACACGTACGAGGTGATGAGACGAGACTGTGAGATGCTCAACTGTGCACAACAACAATAACTACAACAACAACAACAACAACAACAACAACAACAACAACAACAACAACAACAACAACAACAACAACTGCCCTGCGTGTGCGTGCGCGCGCTTGGGTGTGTGCGTGCATGTGCGCTTGCTTGCGTGCACGTTCATGTTGTGCGCATGTGTGTGTGCGTGCTTGCGTGCTTGCGTGCGTATGTGCGTTCGTGAGTGCGTGTTTGTGTGTGTGTGTGTGTGTGTGTGTGTGTGTGTGTGTGTGTGTGTGTGTGTGTGAGAGAGAGAGAGAGA
>NW_014610306.1:0-352 GCF_000485595.1 Priapulus caudatus | reverse complement strand
ATTCATTGCTATAACTGTATTTATTGATTCATTTTCGAATGGCAAATCTCGCACATCGCATATTCTGTCTACGCCTTCGCCTTCTATGAGTCAACACCTATGTACTCTTTAGATTTGTTAAAGTCACCTTTAAACACATTGCGAGCAGATAGATGCTTTTGATTAGTTATCACTCTCGACCCAAGCTCAACATACTCTGCTTTTAAATCGAATGATTCTTTAACTGCTTGCATGAAGATACAATCTATTTTTTCCATTATTTTCTCGTGAGTTTTAAATTTTATGTTGTTACTCTAATGCTTAAGTTAAGAACCACGAAGTTTTTTCAGCCCCCCGTTTAAATGCATCATTA
>NW_014610305.1:0-352 GCF_000485595.1 Priapulus caudatus | reverse complement strand
GATTGAATGCTCTGCTAGTTTGCAGATTGGTTTTTGAGTGCATCTGGGCGCAGTCCTTGAAGCCATAGCAACAGGAAGTAAGTAAAGCCGCCGGCAAGGACAATGGTGGCTAGATTGATTAGGCGTTGTTGCAACTGCCACTGACTCCATTGAGTGGCATCAGGGTTAAGCCAAATAACCACGGCAGCCATCGCTATGCTGGCAATAACAATGCGGAAAATCCACGCCTTCCAGCCGTCTTGAGGGGTGAAAATCTTTTTATTGCGTAAACCGGTGTATAACAAACCCGCATTGATATAAGCCGAAATACTCGTCGCAAGCGCAAGTCCAACGTGAGGCGCGGCATAGTCTT
>NW_014610304.1:0-352 GCF_000485595.1 Priapulus caudatus | reverse complement strand
TATATATATATATATATATATATATCGCTCTCTTTTTCGTCTCTCGCTCTCTTTCGCTCTTACTTTCTTTATCTCTCTCTCTCTCTCTCTCTCTTCCGCTCTTTCTTTCTTTATCTCTCCCCCCTCTCTCCCCTCTCTTTCTGAGTGTGTGCGTGTGTGATGAGCCAGTTGCCAGCAACCTTGGCCTAACGACTGCTGGCCCATGTTTGGCGACCGTGTGTTTGACATTCCTGCGTCGTCCACCAAGCTCCTCCCTATACTCGCTTACATACAGCTGTGTCTGTGTGTGCGCGCGCGTGTGTGTGCGTGTGCGTGCGCGCGTGTGTGTGCGTGTGCGTGTGTGCGTGTGTGC
>NW_014610303.1:0-352 GCF_000485595.1 Priapulus caudatus | reverse complement strand
ACACACTACACACACACACACACACACACACACACACACACACACACACACACACACACACACACACACACACACACACACACACACACCTGTGGCTGTGACTCTATGATGCTGATAGCTTGCTCCATGTGCTTCCACGCGTCCTCCTTATCGTCCGTCCCGCATGAGGTCGTGTTGTTTAGTGCCAGCTCCACGAGGCTGTGTAGAGACTTGCTGCGGAACACACACACGCATGCGCCAACCATAGAAATGTATATATATATTTGGATTTGGAAATCGGGTCTTCATATATACACACACATATATATACATATACATATATACACATATATATATATATATATATATATAT
>NW_014610302.1:0-352 GCF_000485595.1 Priapulus caudatus | reverse complement strand
TGTTGTTGCGTTGCCTGATCACATTGTTCAAGTTCGGCTTCTGTTTTTCCGCTGATGGCGCACATGGCGGCGAGTTCCATCTTTGCCTCTAATTCTTTTTCATCGATACTATTTTGACCGCTCACGGGCGTCCTGCCCTTCGCGGCACTGGCACGTACCTGTGCCTTGGCTTTGACGGGTTCGAAATCGACAAACCAGCTTTTAAATATGGCCTGGGCTATTTGTTCTAGGGTTTGGTTGGTTTGCGGTTAAGCTCGATTTTGTATCTATATCTTCTAGAATTTTTGATATATGCGTTTGGACATCTAAAGGTGGAAGTCTAAATGTGAAATCTCTCATCAATTTAAGTGAT
>NW_014610301.1:0-352 GCF_000485595.1 Priapulus caudatus | reverse complement strand
CTTCATAGATGCGTTTATGTTCAGCATGAACATCGCGTTTTTCACTGATGTTACTGAAAGAAATATTGCGATACCGCTTATGTTGATCGTAAAGGATGTTATAGAAATGCATCAACCACTTTGAACGACAGGCAGAAATCAATGATTGGTGGAAGGCTCGGTTACATTTGTCCCACTTTGAAAGATTTTCAGGTAGATTGAGTTTCTCAAGTTTACTTAGCTGATAATAGCTCGCAACCACCTTAGACTCCCACTCTTCATCTCCTTTTGTGATGCTCGTTCTGAGCGCTTTTAGCTCCAGCGTTATACGCATTTCAGTGACATCGGCTAAATCTTCAGCTGAAATGGGAGC
>NW_014610300.1:0-352 GCF_000485595.1 Priapulus caudatus | reverse complement strand
GGCATGGAAAGGGAGAGTGTTCCATGTCATCAAATTTGCACCCCGTCGATGAGATTCTGAGAATTCGGGAGCAGATCAAAGCACTCAAGACTAGAGAAGCCGAATTGAAGGCGTTGATCGTATCCGGTGAAGCCAGCAAGAAAGGTCACTTTGTGCGTGCACGGCTCATTACCCGAAAATCTAAGCGGTTCGACCGTCAGGCGGCCGAAACTGAATTGGGCGATCTCACTCGGTTTTTAGTGGAGACAGAAGCAACTATTTTAAAGCTTGAAACCATTGATGATGATTTTGATCTTGTAGAATAGGGTGGTGTTTTGTTCCCCATAAGTTCTCTTACGTGCCCAAATATACA
>NW_014610299.1:0-352 GCF_000485595.1 Priapulus caudatus | reverse complement strand
CGTTCTCTCTCTCTCTCTCTATTTTCTTTTTCTCTCTGTCTCTCTCGCCCTCTCCCCCCTCTCTCTCTCTCCTTCTCTTTCTCCCCCTCTCTCTTTCTGAAGCTACACAAACATGATCCTATTTGCGTGCCTGCGTGCCTGCATGCCATCATTCATGCATTTATGCCGCCATAAATCACTACGCCCGTGCATCACTGCATGCCCGCAACCTTTCTTCGCTACATCCATGCATCTCTGCATCCCCGCATCCCTGCATCCATGCATCTCTGCATCTCTGCATCCCCGCATCCCCGCATCCCCGCATCCCCGCATCCCCGCATCCCCGCATCCCTGCACCCCAGCATCCACGCAT
>NW_014610297.1:0-352 GCF_000485595.1 Priapulus caudatus | reverse complement strand
AGCTTTACCCTCAAAAAGACTTTTGCTAAGACTCTTCTTGTGTAATACTCATAGTGATATTTGTAAGCCCTTATAGGGCTATGGTGAAAAAGGAAGTATCCTAAGAAAAAAGCTGAAAAGAAGCTTTCTGAGAAACTGCTTTGTGTCTGTTAATTCACCTCACAGAGTTACAGCTATCCCCTTAAGAAGCCTTTTGGTAAGACTGTTCTTGTGGAATTTGCAGAGTGGTATTTGTAAGCCCATAGAGGGCTATGGTGAAAAAGGAAATATCCTAAGATAAAAACTGAAAAGAACATTTCTGAAGAAACTGCTTTGTGATACGTGACTTCCACTCACTGAGTGAGAGCTATAT
>NW_014610296.1:0-352 GCF_000485595.1 Priapulus caudatus | reverse complement strand
CCTATCTCTGCAGATGTGATAGTAATTCGCTACTAATCCGGCCCGAATAACGCCAACCTCACAATCCGAGGCGATAATAATTCATCTACCAATAATTGCTGCGCCGCAAGCGCGAGCGGGGCGCAGCTTTGTTGATGCAGGGATGTGGGAGGAGGAGGAGGAGGAAGGGGAGGACAAAGAAGGAGGAAGAGGAAGAGGAGGAGGAGGAAGAGGAGGAGGAGTGAGAGGAGAAGACGGAGGAGGAGGAGGGGGAGGAGAAGGAGGAGGAAGAAGAGGAAGGGGGAGGACAAAGAAGGAGGAAGAGGAAGAGGAGGAGAAGGCGGAAGAGGAGGAGGGGGAGGAGGAGGAGGAG
>NW_014610295.1:0-352 GCF_000485595.1 Priapulus caudatus | reverse complement strand
ATCCGGAAACGATCGCAGTTCCGGTTCCGGTTGACCTGAGACCTGGAAGCTCCCGATTCTTCCGGAAACTGGAACGATTCCGTTCGATCCGGGAACATCAGCCGCGGAAGATCCCTGGCTTCCAGTCCCCGCGGCGCGGCGGCGGCATCTCGCGTCGGTGTTGCCACCTGTCCGGCCGCCATCGCCGGCACGTCGCCGGCCGACACGGTGTGGTTGAGCATCACGGAGAAGGAGACGTTGCCGTACTGCACGTCTAGATGAGAAACACCGCAGGAGAGACACATCGTGAGTGCATGTGGAGTGGCGTCATGGTCGGGGTCAGCGTGGGGGCGGGCGGGGGATGGGGGTGGGG
>NW_014610294.1:0-352 GCF_000485595.1 Priapulus caudatus | reverse complement strand
TACCTGGAAGATAACAGCAACAGTCTCTGTTTTGCGGTAAGTGCTTCAAACAGTGGCGTCGTGCGCCTGCATCGCCACAGCAACTCAACCTGGAACTAAGCCAGTGAGTATGGAATCCAATATGAAATTCGTTAATCAAAAAGGCTTTTCACTGGTCGAAATGCTAGTCGCCCTCGCCATATCCGGTCTGGTAGCAGCGGCGATCATCGGCTTTTTTATCTCACAACAACGCGCCAACTCCGCACAAGAGCAGGTGACCTACATGCAGCAGAACATCCGTGCGGGGCTGGGAGTCATGTCCAGAGAACTGCGGATGGCAGGCTACAATCCCCAAAAAGCGGTTATTGCCGAC
>NW_014610293.1:0-352 GCF_000485595.1 Priapulus caudatus | reverse complement strand
ACGTACACACACCCGCAAACGGAGACGCACACGCACGCACGCACATACAGGCCCGTAGGCAGGTTTTTTTTTACGGGAGGGTGCGATCCAACGAGTATACGGAACTAACGAGTGCCAGAGGCGCCATGCAGTCGCTCGGGGATTCCGGAGGCATGCCCTAGGGAGGTCCAGAAAGTTTGGAGACTGCGTTTCGCGCGTTTTGAAGGCAGTATGATATGAAAATAGGCAGCCAAATGCGAACCTCAAAACGTGGACATTTGTAGGGTTTATAGCCTTCTACCCGTGATCGTATTAGTGGTTGGTTACGCGTGAGTGTATATGTAACACTCTTTGCTAACATCTATGGGACTCA
>NW_014610292.1:0-352 GCF_000485595.1 Priapulus caudatus | reverse complement strand
AGCTCCAGATTGTTTGCGGTAAAGAATGCTGCAAATTTGGGTATCACAAATAAGTTAACGATCACCATCGCAATACTAATTGCAATAATGACGGTGGTTGGATATCGCAAGGCGGTCTTAATATTGTTGGTGATGCGCCGGTTTCGATCAATATGCTCGCCCATTAACGCAAACGACTGGTCTAGCTGGCCGGTATTTTCACCCACCTGAATCATGCTGATATAAATATTAGAAAATACCTTCGGGTGACGGGAGAAGGCTATCGACAAACTCCGGCCCGACTCAAGTTGCTCGAGAATATCTCTGAGCGATTTGATCAGTAGCGGGTTTTGCGCCGTCTCCATTATGCCGG
>NW_014610291.1:0-352 GCF_000485595.1 Priapulus caudatus | reverse complement strand
CCGGAAGAGGGGAATGCTGCATCGGTACAGAAGGTCCTGGATACTTTCCTCAAAGATTCGGGCGCTGAATTGCGGTGTTCCTGCCGGGTTGAACGGTTTAACACTGACGGAGAGAAGATCTGTGCGGTTGTGACCTCGCAGGGGGAATTTGTTGCTGACAACTATGTTGTCGCAACCGGTGGCCTGTCTTACCCGGAGACGGGGTGTACGGGCGATGGCTACAGCTGGGCCGAACAGACCGGGCACCGGGTTGTGCCGCCACAACCGGCCTTGGTGTCGATTCGTCTGGCGCTCGACTGGACCGCGCAGCTGTGTAACTTCAATCTCAAAAATGTAAGCATCAAGGCCGTGC
>NW_014610290.1:0-352 GCF_000485595.1 Priapulus caudatus | reverse complement strand
CTCCCTTCCTCCTCCCTCCTCCACGCCGCCCTCCCCTCCTCCTTTACCCGCCCTACCCCTCTTCCTCCACCCGCCCCTCCCCTCCTCCTCAACCTCTTCTATTCCCCGCGCCACCCCTCCCCTCCTCCTCAACCCCCCTCCTCCTCCGCCATGACCCGTCGCTGGCGTGTTAGTGGGATTACGCGGGCGGATGAGACGCGGGGTAAACACGGGTGGCCGCGTGTCAGCGGCGGCACGTCGCATTACGGCGACCGCCGCCGCCGCCGCCACCCGCGGGCCGTAAGTTGCTGAGCAAACACACGGACACACGCACACACACGCACACGCGCGCACACACACACACACGCACACG
>NW_014610289.1:0-352 GCF_000485595.1 Priapulus caudatus | reverse complement strand
GCAAGCAGCAATCGAACCACTCTTTGTGTAAGCACATAGGTTTTCCCCGATCCTGCATTGGCAGAAACCCAGGCTGAATTGACCGGATCAGAGGCTTTGGATTGTGATAGTTTTGTGTGTAGATCAGGCTTGGTGTTCTCGGTGCTCATGCAGCGTCCTCGCTGTCATCGTCCAAAGCCCATTCCATAACGCGGGCAAGGTGATCGTAATCACCGGAAATATCGCCCTGCTTGAATGATCGTGCTCTGGAAAGATATCCCTTGTCTGGGTTTTCATAGGCGCTAACGAGGCCGTTAAGGGCAGTCCATGCGTTCTCGCTTAATTCGTGCGTATCCGGTCCTTCTTTAGGCAG
>NW_014610288.1:0-352 GCF_000485595.1 Priapulus caudatus | reverse complement strand
ATGTATGTACATGTAGAGGTATGTACATGTAGAGGTGTGTACATGTAGAGGTATGTACATGTAGAGGTGTGTACATGTAGATGTATGTACATGTAGAGGTATGTACATGTAGATGTATGTACATGTAAAGACATGTACATGTAGAGGTATGTACATGTAGATGTATGTATATGTAGAGACATGTACATGTAAAGACATGTACATGTAGAGGTATGTACATGTAGATGTATGTACATGTAGATGTATGTACATGTAAAGACATGTACATGTAGAGGTATGTACATGTAGATGTATGTACATGTAGATGTATGTACATGTAGTGGTATGTACAGGTAGAGGTATGTACATGTAG
>NW_014610287.1:0-352 GCF_000485595.1 Priapulus caudatus | reverse complement strand
GTGTAGTTCCTTGCGTAGTGTCTCATTGTCTTCCTGCAGCACAGACTTCTGTGTGTTCAACACAGACACGTACATCTCAAGGTCACAGCGTGAAGATTTCTCCGCCTGCAGCACGTGACTCAGTTCCTTCATCTGTACAGCAACCATACATATCATATATACATAACATATACATACATATATACATAACATATACATACATATATACATAACATATATATATATAGACATATACATACATATATCATATATATGCATACATACAGGAGTGTGTGTGCATGGAAGAGAGAGGGATACAAAGAAAGAGGGAGAGGGTAGATAGAAAGTGAGCGATGGAGAGCATGAGAGAAAG
>NW_014610286.1:0-352 GCF_000485595.1 Priapulus caudatus | reverse complement strand
TCAGCAGCAGCAGCAGCAGCAGCAGCAGTAGCATCAGCAGCAGCAGGAAATAACGTCGGAATTGGAGAACTGACCCACATGTACGCGCGCGTGCCAAGCCAGCTGGGGCCGGGGGGGTGGAGGGGGCAAGCACACACACAGACGCACGCACACACACAGACACACGCGCACACACAGACACACGCACACACACAGACACACACACACACACGCACGCACGCACATGCGCACGCGCACAAACACGCACACACACACGCACGCGCGCGTGCACACACACACGCACACGCGCACGCGCACACGCACGCACACACACACACACGCACACGCACACGCACACGCACACGCACACGCA
>NW_014610285.1:0-352 GCF_000485595.1 Priapulus caudatus | reverse complement strand
CTCACCTATACTACCAGCCTGCCCCCTGGTGACTCACCTATACTACCGGCCTGCACCCTGGTGACTCGCCTATACTACCAGCCTGCCCCCTGGTGACTCACCTATACTACCGGAGCCTTTCTTCACCCCAACCTTTTCCCTCTTCTCTGACGCCTTTCCTTCTCCTCCTCCCTCCTCCCTCCTCCTTCACCTGCTACACCTCCTGTTCCTCGTCCCTCCTCCCTCCTCCTTCCTCCTCTGCTCTCTCTCTTTCTCTCGCTCTTCTCCCCTCTTCTCTCCTTCTCCTTCCTCCTCCGCTCTCTCTCTCGCTCCTGTGAAGCTCAGGGCCACCCCTTCCTCCCCTCGCCTTCCT
>NW_014610284.1:0-352 GCF_000485595.1 Priapulus caudatus | reverse complement strand
GCTCACATGGTGACGCGGCGATGTAGAGATGCGCTCACACAGCGATGTAGCGACGCGCTCACATGGTGACATGGCGATGTAGAGATGCTCTGACATGACGACGCGCCCAAATGGAGACACAGCGATGTAGCGATGCGCTCACATGGCGACACGGCGATGTAGCGATGCGCTCACATGGCGACCCAGCGATGTAGCGATGCGCTCACATGGTGACACGGCGATGTAGCGATGCGCTCACATGGTGACATGGCGATGTAGAGATGCGCTCACATGGCGACACGGCGATGTAGCGATGCACTCACATGACGACACGGCGATGTAGAGATGCGCTCACATGGTGACACGGCGATGT
>NW_014610283.1:0-352 GCF_000485595.1 Priapulus caudatus | reverse complement strand
AGTAAAAGAGTAAAAGAGTAAAAGAGTAAAAGAGTAAAAGAGTAAAAGAGTAAAAGAGTAAAAGAGTAAAAGAGTAAAAGAGTAAAAGAGTAAAAGAGTAAAAGAGTAAAAGAGTAAAAGAGTAAAAGAGTAAAAGAGTAAAAGAGTAAAAGAGTAAAAGAGTAAAAGAGTAAAAGAGTAAAAGAGTAAAAGAGTAAAAGAGTAAAAGAGTAAAAGAGTAAAAGAGTAAAAGAGTAAAAGAGTAAAAGAGTAAAAGAGTAAAGAGTAAAGAGTAAAAGAGTAAAAGAGTAAAAGAGTAAAAGAGTAAAAGAGTAAAAGAGTAAAAGAGTAAAAGAGTAAAAGAGTAAAGAGT
>NW_014610282.1:0-352 GCF_000485595.1 Priapulus caudatus | reverse complement strand
CTCCCTCCTCTCTCCTCTCTCTATCTCTCCTCCCTCCCCCTTCCTCTCTCTCTACCCCTCTCTCTTCCCCCTTCTCTCTCTCTCCCCCTCTCTATTTGTAACGGGTTTACGGGCATGCCATTATGATACCATTAGTCCTGCTTAGCATCACCCTCACCGCGGCGCGCGCTGACACAAATGCCAAGTATCGCACGCGTGCATCTCTCCTCTCACAAATTGTGCTTCACGCGAAGCTCAACGATGAAGTGCGAGCCTTATCTGCAGAGAGAGAGAGGGAGGGGGAGAGGAGAGGGAGAGGGTGGAGAGAGAGAGAGAGAGAGAGAGAGGAGGGGAGGGGAGAGGAGAGAGAGAG
>NW_014610281.1:0-352 GCF_000485595.1 Priapulus caudatus | reverse complement strand
TACTCTCTCTCTCTCTCACTCTCTCTCTCTCTCTCTCTCTCTCTCTTTCTCGCTCTCTGCCGCTCTCTGTCTCTTCTCTTTAACGACTGTAGTCACGTAAACCTGTTGATACAATTAAAGACAAACTGCGTTTAACCCGGACCATGCGTGAGACCTGACTGCCTGCTTAGCTTGCCTGCCTGCTTGCCTGCCTACCTGCCTGCCTGTCTGCCTACCTGCCTGCATGCCCGCCCTGCCTGCTTGCCTGCCTACATGCCTGCATGTCCGCCCTGCCTGCCTGCCTGCATGCCTGCCTGCCAGCCTGCGTGCCTATCTGCCTGCTTGCCTGCCTGCTTGCCTGCCTGCATGCCTG
>NW_014610280.1:0-352 GCF_000485595.1 Priapulus caudatus | reverse complement strand
ATAGTCTCGTAGTCTTCTTCTGTATCCAGCTTCATGAATGGCACCACAACAGTACCCATCAAGTCACCGATCTTCAGAGTACGCTTACCACCCATGAGGATCGTCACACCTTTGTCATCACCCGGGTGAATCGCTTTAGGTACAACGTTCATGCAATGCATTGAGCGCACACAGTTAGACTCATCAGCAATCAATGAATTATCATCTGCAAGAGAAAGACTGCTTGAAGTACAACGAGAAATAACATTATCCATTACATGCTCGCGACCTTTCAACTCAACGAACTTCTTCCACTCGTCTTGATTGATCTTCTTGTGGTCACGCCATGTACCAATAACTGCAAAGTCAGAAC
>NW_014610278.1:0-352 GCF_000485595.1 Priapulus caudatus | reverse complement strand
GTGTGTTGTGTGTGTGTGTGTGTGCGTGCGTGTGTGCGTGCGTGCGTGCGTGCGTGTGTGTGTGAGCGCGTCGTTACTAGCTGTGGTTAGTTGGTCATAAAATGACCAGTAAATTCGAATAGATGTGAAACCGTGTTGGTAATACACTGGTCAGGCATTGTCTGTCATGTCTTGTAAATATAGCTGCAAAGGTATACAGTAGAAGTAGAAGGTACGGTAGTAGAAGTAGAAGGTACGGTAGTAGAAGTAGAAGTACGGTAGTAGAAGTAGAAGTACGGTAGTAGAAGTAGAAGTACGGTAGTAGGTACGATAAAGGTATAAAGGTATGTGGTAGTGGGAAAGGTATATAAGA
>NW_014610277.1:0-352 GCF_000485595.1 Priapulus caudatus | reverse complement strand
GAGAGAGAGAGAGAGAGCAAGAGATAGATAGATAGATAGATAGATAGATAGATAGATAGATAGATAGATAGATAGATAGATAGATAGATAGATAGATAGATAGATAGATAGATAGATAGATAGATAGATAAATAGATAGATAGAGAGGTAGAGACGGAAGTATAAACGCATATGGACACTAATGAAGATATAGATGCATAAAAATAACAAGAGGTGTCAAATCTTTATTTTGCAAGCTTTCGAGAACATGTGTCTCTTAGTTCGTCAGGTTTAACAAAAACAGACTGGCTGTTGTGTGTGTGTGTGTGTGTGTGTGTGTGTGTGTGTGTGTGTGTGTGTGTGTGTGTGTGTG
>NW_014610276.1:0-352 GCF_000485595.1 Priapulus caudatus | reverse complement strand
ACACACACACACACACACACACACACACACACACACACACACACACACACAGAGAGATACGCATGCACACACAGACACACACGCACGCACAAATACGCATGCACACCCAGACGCACCAACACACAGACGCACACACACGCAAGCACGCACGCAAGCACGCACGCAAGCACGCATGCAAGCACGCACGCACACACACACAGACAGCCACACACACACATGCACGCACACACAGGCACACACACAACACCCATGCATATACGCACAAGCGCGCGGACACACACGCGCACACACACACAATATATATATACATATATAAATACACATACACACACAGGCACACACACACACACAC
>NW_014610275.1:0-352 GCF_000485595.1 Priapulus caudatus | reverse complement strand
CACGGTTAACCCTACCCACGATATCGCTAAAAAGGTTTATCCGATCCTGGATGAACTGAATAAAGACTCTACCTCTGACATCGATTTTCTGATCAATCACAGTTTAATCATCATCGAACAATTGCCTATGATGGAAAGCCTCATCACACAGTTGAAAACACTAAACATTGAAGGAAAATTAATCACCTTAAAAAATAAGATTGCTATGATCGACGAAGAGATGATTCAAAAAGCGAGGATCTTCAATGCGCTTCTGTTTATCTGTTCGATCTATATCATCATATATCTGGGCTTCCTTTTCGTTGCACTGAAAAGAAACAAAGCTCAGTTAGCATTAATGAATCACCAGTTG
>NW_014610274.1:0-352 GCF_000485595.1 Priapulus caudatus | reverse complement strand
AATATCAATGTGCAGGTATGCCTCGACATATTGATAATACTGCACAATCTGTGAAAGAAGCTTCTTTGATTCCTGACTTATCAACACTTCAAAACTTAGAAAGCAAGCCAGGTGCATCTAATGTGTTGTACATAAATTATTGGGGAGGAACGCTAGCAGGTACAGCATGGAATGATAACTATAACAGCGGTAATGATTTAGCTTATGCTCCTTATAGCTCTGATGCTGATAGTTCTACATTTTCTGATACTGATCGTTATCTAATGTGGTTGGGATGGCGCGAGGCCGTCGAAGACTATGCGGCATTTGATGTTAATGTTACAACTAAACAGTCTGTCTATGATTCAACATC
>NW_014610273.1:0-352 GCF_000485595.1 Priapulus caudatus | reverse complement strand
CACGCACACACACACACACACACACACACACACACACACACACACACACACACACACACACACACACACACACACACACACACACATGCTGCAGGTATATACGATCATCCACTTTCACATTTCTAAAATTAACGTCCGCCCCAAGCGTCCGTCGTATCATTATATCGAGTTCCTGTCACGCTGTCACGGCAGGTGACACTGCTTGATGTGTCTATCCTCATGCACGCTTCCACGCGTAATGTCTGGATCAGTTTCGGCGACACAAACACTAGTGTCCGGCACACACACACACACACACACACACACACACACACACACACACACACACACACACACACACACACACACACAC
>NW_014610272.1:0-352 GCF_000485595.1 Priapulus caudatus | reverse complement strand
ATAGATAGATAGATCGATAGATAGATAGCTTTTTTCCGTAGAAGGGGTAACTGGATAACTGGTAGACTGGTAACATGGATTGCAGCGCGGTAGTGAGTCCTGATCTGACCGTTTGTTTATTTACGAAGTTTTGAAGTGAACTTGCTGACCTAATATAGCAAATATATCTGCGAATGATAAGGCAGTTCAGAAAAGATGAGAGAATCAGGAGTGATTACGCAGAGTGGCATATATATAAAACATCAAAACATTTCGTATTGAAATATATAAAGCTATTATTACTGAACTGAAAACATAATAATGCATATCTATATATATATATATATATATATATATATGTTTCTATATCGTG
>NW_014610271.1:0-352 GCF_000485595.1 Priapulus caudatus | reverse complement strand
TACCAATCAGAAATTCTACCATTCAGCCAGTCTACCACTCAGCCAGACTACCACTCAGCCAGTCTACCACTCAGCCAGACTGCCTCTCAGCCAGTCTACCACTCGGCCGCCAGTATACCACTCAACCAGTTGACCACTCAGCCAGTCTACCACATAGCCAGTCTACGAATTAGCCAGGCTACCACTCAGCCAGCTAGTCTACCACTCAGCCAGACTACGACTCAACCAGTTTACGACTCAGCCAGTCGACCACTTCGGCCAGTCTACCACCCAGTCAGTCTACCACTTAGTCATTCTACCACTCAACCAGTCTACCACTCAGCCAGTCGACCATTCAGCCAGTCTACGACGC
>NW_014610270.1:0-352 GCF_000485595.1 Priapulus caudatus | reverse complement strand
TACCCTTCAATGACTTAATGTTTCAGGCTCAAAGCATTCATCGTGAAAACTTCGACCCTAATAATGTACAGGTCAGCACCTTGCTCAGCATAAAAACAGGTGCCTGCCCAGAAGACTGTGGTTACTGCTCACAGAGCGCACGCAACGATGCCGATGTTGAACGCGAACGCTTACTTCCGCTAGAAGAAGTCATCGAAAAAGCCGAGCAGGCAAAAACATCTGGTGCCAGCCGATTCTGCATGGGAGCGGCATGGCGCAACCCAACCGACAAGAATCTCGATAAAGTCATCGACATGATTGTCGCTGTGAAAAATCTTGGCCTGGAATCCTGTGTCACCCTGGGCATGCTCAC
>NW_014610269.1:0-352 GCF_000485595.1 Priapulus caudatus | reverse complement strand
ATAGGCCACTGCCAAATAACCACACCGCCGCCGGTACAGGCACCGCGCTAACATCGCCCGACTGCACAGCCCACGCGTAATTGCTACTAGTCTTATTGCTGATAGTCTGACTGCCACCGTCCATACTTAAGCTCCACGCGGAGTCTGTACTAAGCGCGTACTCTGTGGCCGACCAATAGCTGACGGACTGAACGTTGCTGAATAAATCATAATTCGCAGTATGTGTAGTTGTAATTGTGTGGCTTGCGCTGCCTCCTAGTACATTGTAAAACAGGTTGCCCATCTCACTGCCAGATTGACCGAACCCATTAACAGCTGGATCAGTCGTGGCTAGTCGCCAGCCACCAACACC
>NW_014610268.1:0-353 GCF_000485595.1 Priapulus caudatus | reverse complement strand
GGAGGTGGCTTTCCGTGATTGAGATAGACACGGCTGCAGACCCCATTACTGGGATCTGCGTCGGCTCGGACTACAGCCACAGGCACAGATTATAAATATAATTATAACTTACAACACAGGCAACGTTAACTCTGGTCTCTAGCATCTAGTTTAATATGGTCTGCATATTCACAATTCTAGACTAAATATATGTGTGATGGTTATACACGAATTCTGCACTTCACACCTAGCAATGTTTGATTAGGTGTGGCTTGTTACGGAACTTACAATGTCACAAAATAATCAATATCGTGCAGATCCGTGCTGTAGGTAATGATACATTCTTGGTGAAAGCCGTTAGGCCCTACACTATA
>NW_014610267.1:0-353 GCF_000485595.1 Priapulus caudatus | reverse complement strand
GTGTGTGTGTGTGTGTGTGCGTATATGTGTGTCTGTGTGTTTGTGTGTGTGTGTGTGCGTGCGTGCGTGCGTGCGTGCGTGCGCGTGTGCGCGCGTGTATAGTTATTTATTTCTTTATTCTACTATTGAGCCGAGCATATATGGTATGGTCGTCATGTGGTCTATAATCTCAACTCAATGGCAGTAACTCAAGGTTATTACTGATGTCCTTGAAGCAGATATTAATACGCCACCTTAAATAATGTAACACACCCGCAAAACGGACACGGATGCCAATCTTTGTGTCATTACTGTTTACGATTATAGATACATATATATATATATATATATATATATATATATATATATATATA
>NW_014610266.1:0-353 GCF_000485595.1 Priapulus caudatus | reverse complement strand
ATCAGTCCGGACCCATTCTACACCAGTCCGGACTCATTATTTTACACGTGTGTGCGTGTGTGCGTGCGTGTGGTCGTACATGTACGTGAATGCGTGCGTGCACGTGTACGTACACACGCACGCACGCACGCACACACACACACACGCACGCAGCACTTGTACCTGCACACGCACGCACGCATACACATACACATGCACGCACGCACGCACGTGTACGTTCACACGCACGCACACACGCACGCATGCACGTACGTGTACGACCACACGCACGCACACACGTACGCATGCACACACGCACGAATGCACGAACGTGTACGTGCACACGCACACACGCACTCACGCACCGCGTGTAC
>NW_014610265.1:0-353 GCF_000485595.1 Priapulus caudatus | reverse complement strand
TCCTTCCTTCTTCCTCCCTCAATCACCCCACATTCTTATCTAGCTCTTCTTTATATTCTCGTTCACCCGCCTGCTTCTGTCTCTGTCTCTTTCGCTCTCCCTTCCTCCCTCTTCCTCTCCCTCTTTCTCCTTCAATCACTCCACCTTCTCATCTAGCTCTTCTTTATATCCTAGTTCACCCGCCTGCTTCTGTCTCTGTCTATTTTGCTCTCCCTTTCTTTCATCCTCCTTCTACCTCACCCTTCCTTCCCTTTCTCTCTCTCCCTCCCTCCTCCTCTATCCCTACTTTCCTCCCTACCTCTACCTCGCCTTTGTACATATCAATCTATCCTATTCAGTTACATGTGCTCTTC
>NW_014610264.1:0-353 GCF_000485595.1 Priapulus caudatus | reverse complement strand
GAGAGAGAGAGAGGGGGGGAGAAGATGAGAGAGAGAAGCGCAGAGATAGAGGGATTCATAAAACAAACAGCATCTTATTCTGCCGCAGCAACTCGTGCCATTTTAGCGATCCAATACGATCACCTAGCGACCCTCAATAACGCTGCTGAAAATAGAGCGCTAAAACCACAGCGCGGCGCACATGTACACGATGAGAGAGAGAGAGGGCGAGAGACAAAGAGACGGAGACGGAGAAAGAGAGAGAGAGAGAGAGAGACAGAGAAACTGAGACGGAGAAAAAGAACGAGAGAGAAACAAAGACAGAGAAACAGAGATAGAGAGAGAGACACAGAGACAGAGAAACAGAGATAGAG
>NW_014610263.1:0-353 GCF_000485595.1 Priapulus caudatus | reverse complement strand
GGAGGAGGAGGTGGAGACGGAGGCTAGACGAGATAAATCAACACGTCCGCGAGAATAAATGTGTGTCAACGTGTCCTACCTTACCTGTCAACGTGCAGAGATTAAAACAGCAGTGGTGTTGCGGGTAGCCGGTAGCGTATAGTTATGTAAGGAGAGAGAGAGAGAGAGGAAAAGTTGGGGCAGAGAGAAAGATCTAGAGGTGCACAGAGAGCAAGCTAGATTGCAAGAGAGGGGGCAGACGGAGGGAGATATGTAGATAGATTGAGACGAAAAAAGGAGACTGCGAACGAAAGAATGACAACGAAAATGACAGAATAAGAGAGAAGGTGACATGATAGAGAAAGGAGTAAGGG
>NW_014610262.1:0-353 GCF_000485595.1 Priapulus caudatus | reverse complement strand
CGGCATCACCATCAAAGCGAAGCGAAAAGTTCACATCAAAAATACCCGCGCACAACACGATGGTTTATTGAAAGGCAACATCGACGAGATCGAAGATACGTCGCCTAAAGATAAAGAGCTGGCAGATCAGTTTAGCCATCTAAAAGACATGCTTGAATCACTGATTCAGCACCCGTTATTGCAAACTATCTATGAAAACATCAATTACCAGTCCGCCCTTGAGATTGCTTATCGGCTGAGTGAATTCCTGCCGATTTCCAACCAGGACAAGCAGACGCTACTGGAACTGGATAATGTCGAAAACCGCCTATTAAAAATCGAACAACTAATCGAGAAGATACAGTACAACGACA
>NW_014610261.1:0-353 GCF_000485595.1 Priapulus caudatus | reverse complement strand
TGTCGTGCGTGCGTGCGTGTTTGTGTGAGTGTGTGTGTGTGTGTGTGTGTGTGTGTGTGTGTGTGTGTGTGTGTGTGTGTGTGTGCTTGTCTGTACGTGTGTGTGTGTGCTTGTCTGTACGTGCGTACGTGTGCGAGTGTGTGCTTGTATGTGCGTGCGTGTGTGTGTGAGTGTGTACGTGCGTGGGTGTGGGGGTGCGTGCGTGCGTGTGTGCGTGCGTGCGTGTCTGTGATTCGTGATATCAGCCGATCAGCGGTGTGTGCGTAGTCAGTGACGCCGCCGTCTCCAGCTGACGTCATCGACTGCGAAGAGGAGGGAGAAGATCGAGGAGGCACGTGGGAATGTTATATTCG
>NW_014610260.1:0-353 GCF_000485595.1 Priapulus caudatus | reverse complement strand
ACGAATGTTCTGAGAGATGTACGAATGTTCCGGGAGATGTACGAATGATCTGGAAGATGTATGAATGTTCTGGGAGATGTACGAATGTTCTGGGAGATGTACGAATGTTCCGGGAGATGTACGAATGATCTGTGAGATGTACGAATGTTCTGGGAGATGTGCAAATGTTCCGCGAGATGTACGAATGTTCTGGGAGATGTGCGAATGTTCTGGGAGATGTGCGAATGTTCAGGGAGATGTGCGAATGTTCTGGCAGATGTACGACTGTTCTGGGAGATGTACGAATGTTCTGGGAGATGTACGAATGTTCTGGGAGATGTACGAATGTCTGGGAGATGTACGAATGTTCTGAG
>NW_014610259.1:0-353 GCF_000485595.1 Priapulus caudatus | reverse complement strand
AGATAGATAGATAGATAGATAGAGAGAGAAAGAGAGAGAGAGAGATAGAAAGATAGAGAGAGAGATAGAGAGAGCGCGCGAGAGCGAGAGAGGTAGAGAGAGAGAGAGAGAAGCAGATAGACATGCGCTATATTTGCAGGAATAAACTACATGTGACAATCATTCGCAAGTATTATTAGCGAATAAATTATTAAAATCTTATTTGAATATTTATCAGCTAGAATACGTTACTGATTAAACTGCGACTAAGGAAAACACGTTAGCGTGCGTGCGGGTGTGCGGGCGTGCGTGCGTGCGTGCGTGCGTGTGTGCGTGCGTGCGTGCGTGCATGTATGTGTGTGTGTGCGCGCGTG
>NW_014610258.1:0-353 GCF_000485595.1 Priapulus caudatus | reverse complement strand
AGACTGCACCACTAGCAGTGACACCGATAGTTACCACCGCAGTGTTCGATGATAAAGCGCCATCACTGACGTGATAAGTAAAACTATCGTTACCTGAAAAACCGGGGTTAGGATCGTAAGTGAAAGAACCATTAGCTGACAGATTCAAAACACCGTTCATCACATCCACTTCCAGTACAGCTGTCATTGAATCACCGTCGGGATCATTATCGTTACTCAGCACTCCGGGCACAAGTATGCTTAACGGCACACCCTCTTCCGTGTTGTACTCATCATTCTGAGCCACTGGTGCGAAATTTCCTGCGGCAGCATCCACTGTTACCGTTGCCGTACAACCTGCCTGCGTGCCATCT
>NW_014610257.1:0-353 GCF_000485595.1 Priapulus caudatus | reverse complement strand
GTGAGTAAAAGAAAAACATACCCGCGGCTGAAATAATGAGCGGTACTACCATTGGTGAAATCAAGATCCCCATTATGGTCGTTTTAAACGGGAACTCGGGTCGGCTCAAGCCCAGTGCAGCCAGGGTGCCGAGAAAGGTCGAAATCAACGTGGAAAAGAAAGCAATCACGAGTGAATTTCTAACCGCCGCCTGCCAGGTGCTGCTGGTAAAAAACTTTTCATACCACTGTGTCGAGTATCCCGCGGGATCAAACGCCAGCATTTCCGGGGTAAAGGTGAAATAGGGCTGGGCGTTAAACGACAGTGGAAACATTATCAGGATAGGGAAGATTAGAAAAAAGAAAATCATGCCG
>NW_014610255.1:0-353 GCF_000485595.1 Priapulus caudatus | reverse complement strand
CTTTTTGGATGTTGAAACCGTCTCAGATGACTATAAAGAGGAGGAATATCGCGTCTTATTTGGTATGGCAAATCCCCCGACTACAGGCTTCTTATTGCAACTGCTTGAGGTGTTCAATCGTTTAGATATTTCTGTGAATCGTTCTTATTCTCTAACCCTCAGCAATGGTGTATATCCTTACTTTCTGTCGACGTTTTATGTGTCCCCACGCGACGGTTCTACCTTGACTGCATCCAATCGATTGTTTGAATTACTGCAACGTGAAATTTATAACACGCAAATTCTTTCACGCTATTCACCAAGCTATACTGCCTTGCTAGAAACTGGCATGACAACAGGAACGGATACCAGCC
>NW_014610254.1:0-353 GCF_000485595.1 Priapulus caudatus | reverse complement strand
TAATGGCGGATGGCGTACCTTATCCTCCCTACAAGATATGTAAATCAGTAGAAAACAATCCGGCCACGCAAGCGGCCAAAGCAGGCTTTTTATTTCATGATATTCCCAATAGTTTCATTAATTATTAGCTATTTATGTAAACCATAAAGCGGCCAAGCAAGCGGCCAAATTAAATCTTTATGGTTGAACTATTGGATGGCTAAGGGTAATGTTACAGCATGAAGCAAACCCTTATCAGTATCACACCGTTTATTCCCAGTGATAAAACCTTGGGAGAATCTGATCTTGCGGATAAAGCGCTAGAGCTAAATAAACAGTCGGCCAAATTAACAGGGCAATTATCCCCTATAAGC
>NW_014610253.1:0-353 GCF_000485595.1 Priapulus caudatus | reverse complement strand
AACATAACATTGTCCAACTGCCATCATTGACAGCAGGCAGGTTGACATAACATTGTCCAATTGCCATCACTGACAGCAGGCAGGTTGACATAACATTGTCCAACTGCCATCATTTCGAGCAGGGAGGGAGATATAACACGGTGACAACATACCATCATTGCGAGCAGGGTAAGTGATATAACACGGCGACACGATACCATCATTGCGAGCAGGGAGGTGATATAACACGGTGACAACATACCATCATTGCGAGCAGGGTAAGTGATATAACACGGCGACAACATACCATCATTTCGAGCAGGGAGGGAGATATAACACGGTGACAACATACCATCATTGCGAGCAGGGTAAGT
>NW_014610252.1:0-353 GCF_000485595.1 Priapulus caudatus | reverse complement strand
GAAATTTTATCGAACTGCTTTTAACGATATCACGACCGATACGCATAACATGTAAATTTTGTGCGTGCGTGCGTGCGTGTAATATAAAGCTAGCGTGATATTACAGGTGCGTGCGTGCGTGCGTGCGTGTAATATAAAGCTAGCGTGATATTACAGTGCGTGCGTGCGTGCGTGCGTGCGTGCGTGCGTGCGTGCGTGTGTGTAATATAAAGCTCGCGTAACGTTACAGTGTTTGCATGATGCTCGTGTGACATTACAGTGTGTGTGTGCGTGCGTGCGTGCGTGCGTGCGTGCGTGCATGTGTGTCTGCGTGCGTGTGTGTGCAAGCGTGCGTTCGTGCGTCTAATATAGGG
>NW_014610251.1:0-353 GCF_000485595.1 Priapulus caudatus | reverse complement strand
GCAGTAGCAGTAGAAGCAGCGGCAGCAGCAGCCGCAGCAGCAGCAGCAGCAGCAGTAGCAGCAGAAGCGGCAGCAGCAGCGCGGTGAGGAAAAGAGAGATGGGATTAAGCGGTGTGACGTACGACGTATGACGCAGTGTGACGTGAGCAATATGTCGCTGCCGTGAAAACAGCAGCCGTCAGTCACATCGTGCGTCTTTTCGAATCTACGAAATTCGTTATTAGAAAGCTACGATTTAGCTGCTCCGGTTGATCTGTTGCACTCTGTGCATTGCTATATAATATATAATTTTTAATATATATATGTATATGTATGTATATATATATATATCTATATATATATATATATTATGT
>NW_014610250.1:0-353 GCF_000485595.1 Priapulus caudatus | reverse complement strand
TTCACGACTTCCTCCACGTAGCGGCGCGACAGTCCCGCGCCCGTCATCGTCGTGCGGGCCGTGTAGCCCCTCCACTCCCTCCCTCTCCTCGCCTTCCTCCCTCCCTCCCTCCCTCCCTCCCTCTTTGCGCAAATTGATCGCTGCCTTCACGACCTCCTCCACGTATAGCGGCGTGACAGTCCAGCGCCCGTCATCTCCGTGTGGTCCGTGTAGCCCCTCCCTTCCTCCCTTTCTCCCTCCCTCACTCCTTTCTGCCTCCCACTCTCCCTATCTCCCTCCGTTCCTCCCTCCTCCCTCCCTCCCTCCTCCCTCCAACCTTCCCTTCCTTCCTCCCTCCCTCCCTCCCTCCCTCC
>NW_014610249.1:0-353 GCF_000485595.1 Priapulus caudatus | reverse complement strand
CGTGATATTACCGATGAATACGAAGACGCCACAGAACTCAATGGCGAAAAATTCAAACAGAAACTGAATGACTGGTTTCAGATACACTTTAAAACGTTCGACTCACGCTTACACCGTCTTGAAAAACTGATGTCACATGACAAGATTGACGAAACAACGATGAAATCGATTATACGCAAAGCAAAAAACGCTTTATTGCGTAAAACAGGCTAATTCAAGTTAAGGCAAAACCAAAACATAGAACCACAGAGGCGCAGAGAACACAGAGAAAACCAACAAGCTAACTAATTGGCTCACCCCAGCAAAAAGCATGAAAACAAATCAAAAACTTTACTCTGTGTTCTCTGTGCCTC
>NW_014610248.1:0-353 GCF_000485595.1 Priapulus caudatus | reverse complement strand
GCACACCGCGCGCGCGGCGGTGCGGCGGTGGATACACACCGCGCGCGCGGCGGTGCGGCGGTGATACACACCGCGCGCGCGGCGGTGCGGCGGTGATACACACCGCGCGCCCGGCGGTGCGGCGGTGCGGCGGTGTGGCGGTAATACACACCGCGCGCGCGGCGGTGCGGCGGTGCGGCGGTGCGGCGGTGATACACACCGCGCGCCGCGGCGCTGCAGCGGTGATACACACCGCGCGCGCGGCGGTGCGGCGGTGATGCACACCGCGCGCGCGGCGGTGCGGCGGTAATACACACCGCGCGCGCGGCGGTGCGGCGGTGATGCACACCGCGCGCGCGGCGGTGCGGCGGTAA
>NW_014610247.1:0-353 GCF_000485595.1 Priapulus caudatus | reverse complement strand
TCTATTCTTATAGTAATGGAGCTTATTCAGGATCTACTACCACCAGGCGTTCTAAATGTTGTTAATGGATTTGGTCTTGAAGCAGGCAAACCTTTAGCCGCAGAACCTAGAAACAATCGCAATTGCGGAAACTTGGGATAACGGTAAAGCTATCAGAGAAACGATGGCAGCGGACATACCTTTAACCGTTGACCATTTTCGTTACTTTGCAGGTGTTATCCGTGGTGAATCGGGTGAGGTTTCGGATTTAGATGCAAATACCGTATCAATGGAGATTCACGAACCCCTTGGTGTTGTTGGTCAAATTATTCCATGGAACTTTCCAATTCTAATGGCAGCATGGAAACTGGCAC
>NW_014610246.1:0-353 GCF_000485595.1 Priapulus caudatus | reverse complement strand
ATATAAGGTGTGTATTCCCTAGGTGAAATCTTCGAGTAGGTTTCTCTCGTGCTGAGATATCGCATGTGTGATAACACGTCTCAATTCCCTCGTGCGATTCGTTTTATCGTGTGCGTGCGTCTGCGTGCGTTTGAGTGGTTGAGTGGCTGTGGGGGTGCGTGTGCACGTGACTGTATTAGTGATTTCGAATTCGTACGCGGCGTGTGTGTGCGTGAGTGTGTGTGTGTGTGTGTGTGTGTGTGTGTGTGTGTGTGTGTGTGTGTGTGTGTGTGTGCGTGAGTGTGTGTGTGTGTGTGTGTGTGTGTGTGTGTGTGTGTGTGTGTGTGTGCGTGAGTGTGTGTGTGCGTGAGTGT
>NW_014610245.1:0-353 GCF_000485595.1 Priapulus caudatus | reverse complement strand
GCTGTGTCGATGCCTGCGTCAAAATGAAATACCGAGGAGCAGGAACGTTTGAATTCCTGTATCAAGATGGCGAATTCTATTTCATAGAAATGAACACACGCGTTCAGGTCGAACATCCAGTGACAGAAATGATCACAGGCGTCGACATCATCAAGGAACAGCTATATATCGCATCTGGTGAAAAACTAAGATACAAACAAAGTGATATCGAAATCAAAGGTCACGCAATCGAATGTCGCCTTAACGCAGAAGACGCAAAAACATTCATGCCATCACCTGGAAAAATCGAACGTTATCATGCACCCGGCGGCCCAGGCATTCGTGTTGATACTCATATCTACGGCGGTTACACC
>NW_014610244.1:0-353 GCF_000485595.1 Priapulus caudatus | reverse complement strand
GTTGTTTTATTTTATTATGATATATATTTATTATATATATTATATTATTATTATGTATTAATGTTATTGCACAGCCGATAGGGAGTGGAGAGCTGAAACCTGTTCCGCGCATACTACGCAATCTCCTCGCTCGTCTGATGATCGCCTGCGACAACGCCGAGCACGGATGCTCACTTGTCGTGAAGCTCGAGCAACTCTCGCAGCATCTCGCCGAGTGCGTCCACAACCCGAAGCAGCCGGTGCCGTGCGAACAGGGATGCGCTCTTGTCGTGCCCAAGGACGAGCTCAAGGTCAGGGTGTGAATGTGCATGTGTGCGTGTGTGCATGTGCTTGTGTGTTTGTTTGTGTATTTG
>NW_014610243.1:0-353 GCF_000485595.1 Priapulus caudatus | reverse complement strand
GTATTGGTGAATATTTCTTTAAACTCTGCAAGTTGGTACTTTATGACCACTACTGCATAACACGAAGTGGATCAGAGCGAAATATCCGCGTCTTCGTACCAATTTTCGCCATCAGAGGCGCTCAAAACCTTGATTTTTAACCCAAAAAACACCCATTTTTGCATTCTGTAGCCCCAGGGAAAGAGGGATTTCGCCGGAAAAATGCCAAAATGCTTGGTTTTTTGTACTTTCCGACGCCTACCCGTGGTGACGGAGCTGTCCAGACCGCGAAAACCGCATAAGCAGGCATAAATTGGCCGTTCTGGCCCTCAAATATTGGCAGTATATGGCAAAAAGCCCTAGTTTTTAGCACT
>NW_014610242.1:0-353 GCF_000485595.1 Priapulus caudatus | reverse complement strand
CACACACACACACACACACACACACACACACACACACACACACACACACACACACACACACACAACACACACACACACGCACACACACACACACAATATATATATATATATTATAGCCGAGCTGTGTACGTGGGGCTTCTTCTAGTTATGTTTAACTACGTGAGACTCAAACCTAGACCTAGACCTAGACGCAATCTTGGCCATATAATTGACACCCCCCCCCACACACACACAAGCGCACGCGCACCCACACGCACCTACGAACTCACACACTCATGCACGTAGATACAAGGAGAGAGAAAGAGATAGAGCGAAACAAAGATATATATATATATATATATAAAGAAATATAA
>NW_014610241.1:0-353 GCF_000485595.1 Priapulus caudatus | reverse complement strand
CACACACACACGCACGCACGCACGCACACACACGCCCGCACGCACGCACGCACGCAGGCGCGCTACCCACCCACACCTACCGCGTGAGTGGCCGCCACATAACACGGGGGTAGTAGTAATGACAAGTAATGACAAGCCGTGTGTTAGAAGTTAGAACAAGGCGACCAACGTGTCTAGCAGCGCGTTGAACAAGTCAAGGTGTGCACGGACACCAGCAAGGTGTGCACGGACACCAGCAAGGTGTGCACGCGGACACCAGCAAGGTGTGCACGGACGCCAGCAAGGTGTGCACGGACACCAGCAAGGTGTGCACGGACACCAGCAAGTGTGCACGGACACCAGCAAGGTGTGTA
>NW_014610240.1:0-353 GCF_000485595.1 Priapulus caudatus | reverse complement strand
ATATATATATATATATAGGTATAGAGACATATGCGTGAGAGTAACAAGTGAAATGTACACAGACACATATTATATACTTATGTATATAGACATACGAAAGTTAGTTGCTCTGACTAATGCACGATACCTACTAATTGATAGGAAAATAAATGTCAAGATTAGGCCCTACGCAAGGCTGCTATAAGCGAAAGTATACACACCGAAATGAGTCCAGTTTTTAGTGACAGAAGCAACACGTGTTTATTTGTTAATTTTCTTTTATAAGAATGGAATTATTGTTCTCTCTATACTATTTTCGCTGCACTGACGCATCCATCCGCCCACGTGCCTTTATGCTGACAACCAGAATGAAC
>NW_014610239.1:0-353 GCF_000485595.1 Priapulus caudatus | reverse complement strand
GGCCTGCGATTCTAGACATAATTTTTAACAACTTTTCCAATAAATAGATATTTTTAAAATAAAGGGGAGGTCAGCGTTTTAAATCAGAAAAGACAGACACTAAATTTACATACTCAAAAAAATCGCCGTTCCCTAGCGTTTGACAAGCTAAACCCTACTCGCCAGCGCTACACTTTCACAGCTCGGCACAAAGGATACAAATCACTTTTCCCCAACCCCATTCGCTCAAACCCCTCCCCTAGCCCGCACCGCTTCAATCTTCCTCTGATAACCAGACTGAATCACATCAACAAAGACCAACACGGCGATGGAGAAGTAGAAGGTGGATTTCGCCATCGGCTCAACTTGATAAC
>NW_014610238.1:0-353 GCF_000485595.1 Priapulus caudatus | reverse complement strand
GCGCAACACGCGGACCGCGCGAACCGAGCGCGCGGCCGACCGAGGCGGGCAGAAAACGCCGCCAGCTCGTGTCGGGGGCGTCGTGCTCGCGGGCGTGGCGAAGCATGCCGAGGGAGAGATCGGTGCCGAACACCGGCGCTTCGGGAAAGCGCTCGCGCAAGCCGGGCAGGTCGTCGCCCTGGCCGCACGCGATGTCGAGCACGGCCGCGGGATTCACCTTGATGTACTCGAGGCGCTCGCGCATGCGCTGCGCGATTTCACGCGGCAGGAACGCAACGTCGTCGAAAGTCGCCGCACGGCGATCGAAGATGCGCCGAAGGTGCCGGGTGTCATAGTCCGGACGGCCAGTGCTT
>NW_014610237.1:0-353 GCF_000485595.1 Priapulus caudatus | reverse complement strand
TATATCTCCCCTCTTCCCCTTCTCTCCTCCTCCTCCTCCTCCCCTCAGCATCCATCTCACACTATACCCTTCCTTGCAGTGACCGCTGTCCACGATGTAAGCGGAGAGTAGACAGCCCTCGCGGCGATTCCCCGGACGAAGCGCGAGCCGGATACGACAAGGACTTCACCCACGAGAGGGCGCCACGGGTCATGCTCAAGCAGAACATACAGATCTACACGAGACAATATGGCCGCTCGCCGAAACCGACGGGGAGCACTGGACGACGGGTGTGGGAGTGAAGAAACCATAGATATCACGCACACACACACATGCACGCGTGCGCACGCACGCACGCACACGCACACACACAT
>NW_014610236.1:0-353 GCF_000485595.1 Priapulus caudatus | reverse complement strand
GTAATAAGACTGTAATAAGACTGTAATAAGACTGTAATAAGACTGTAATAAGACTGTAATATGACTGTAATAAGACTGTAATACGACTGTAATAAGACTGTAATAAGACTGTAATGAGACTGTGATAAGACTGTAATATGACTGTAATAAGACTGTAATATGACTGTAATAAGACTGTGATAAGACTGTAATATGACTGTAATAAGACTGTAATAAGACTGTAATAAGACTGTAATATGACTGTAATAAGACTGTAATACGACTGTAATAAGACTGTAATAAGACTGTAATGAGACTGTGATAAGACTGTAATAAGACTGTAATAAGACTGTGATATTACTGTAATAAGACTG
>NW_014610235.1:0-353 GCF_000485595.1 Priapulus caudatus | reverse complement strand
CTGGAATACTGAAACCATCTATTTGAGAAAACATTGACAAACAGCAAATTTATAGCAAACTAAAAAACGATGTCTCATTACAAGAGGTTTATATAAACAATGATTTTTTAGAGATGAAGACGGAATGATGAAGATAAAGGTAGTAATTACTTTAACCTTTCCGTTTAATGGGCGGGGCACAGGCACAACTGCGCTAACAATCGCGAGCACATGTACAAATTTTATTTAGGGTTTGCCATCATGCATACACATCTGTATTTCTCAACCGACCTGCCATTGATTATCTTATTGGGTTACCTGCAGACGAAAAAGTAATTTCGCAAAATTTCAACGTATTCAAATGATACGTATAC
>NW_014610234.1:0-353 GCF_000485595.1 Priapulus caudatus | reverse complement strand
GTGTGGTACGTACGTACGTACGACGACGACACACACACACACACACACACACACACACACACACACACACACACACACACACACACACACACACACACACACACACACACACACACACACGACGACGTGTGTGTGTGTGTGTGTGTGTGTGTGTGTGTGTGTGTGTGTGTGTGTGTGTGTGTGTGTGTGTGTGTGTGTGTGTGTGTGTGTGTGTGTGTGCCCAGTGCGTGCGTATGTGTCTGCGTATGTGCGTATGTGTGATGTTGCATAAGTGCAGACCAGTAAAGCATGAGAGAGAGAGAGAGAGAGAGAGAGAGAGAGAGAGAGAGAGAGAGAGAGAGAGAGAGAGAGAG
>NW_014610233.1:0-353 GCF_000485595.1 Priapulus caudatus | reverse complement strand
GGCTTATGTTAAAAAATATAATATGTAATTACAAATCGTGCATGTGCAGATCGGACTAGTTGACCTCCTTCGCTCGCTGGACATCGTTCCTGACAGGATCTGCGGCATCTCTCTCGGGGAACTCTCCTGTGCGTACGCTGACGGCTGTCTCAGCAGACGAGAGGCCCTCCTTGCCGCCTACTGGAGAGCAGAGTGCGTGAAGGAGGTTGAGCGTCCACTATGCAACACCGCGGTCATAGGTAAGGAATAGATATGTGAATAGATTTATCATTAAGATGTATAATATATGCATGATTCACCCGTATGATTCCGAGTGATTTCTATTTATATGTGTATTTAAAATGGAATTTTTC
>NW_014610232.1:0-353 GCF_000485595.1 Priapulus caudatus | reverse complement strand
CACTCTCTTTTACTGTCACTTTCACGTTTTCTCTCACTTTCACACTCTCCATCAGTCTCGCTCTCTCTTTTTTCGCTCCCACTCTCTATCCCTCGTTGCCACCGTCTCCATCTGTCGATATATCTTTCCCATCTAAGCCCCCACAATCCCCGCCTCCCCCCTCTCTCGTTAATGCACGCCGCTCTCTCACACTGCTGTTGACACAAGGGTCGTAATAACACCCCGCCGACACACGCATACTGCCGACGACACACATGCCGCCGACACACACATGCCGACACACACATGCTGCCGACGACACACATGCCGCCGACACACACATGCTGCCGACGACACACATATGCCGACGACGA
>NW_014610231.1:0-353 GCF_000485595.1 Priapulus caudatus | reverse complement strand
GCCTACAGGCCGGCTAGCAAGCTTATAATCCCTTGACAAGCCTACAGGCCTGCTAGCAAGCTTATAACCAATTAACCAGTGAATCTCCCGTGGCTCGGATGACCACGTCATTATTAATTAACCACGTCATTAAGCTTATAACCCATTAAGAAGCCTAAAGGCCTGCTAGCAAGCTAACAAGCGCCTTAAGAAGTCTCCAGGCCTGCTATCAAGCTTATAACCCATCAACAAGCCTACAGTCCCGCGAGCAAGCTTATAACCAATTAACAAGCCTACAGGCCTGCTAGCAAGCTAACAAGCGCCTTAAGAAGCCTACAGGCCTGCTAGCAAGCTTATAACCCATTAAGAAGCCT
>NW_014610230.1:0-353 GCF_000485595.1 Priapulus caudatus | reverse complement strand
GACCTGCAACAGCATGCGCTTCTGGCCGTTGCTAGCCAGACCTGCGAGCCCTACTATTTCACCCTTATGGGCGCAAAACTCGATACCGCTAGTTTGTGTTCTGGGATCAGCTTTTACCACCAGCGGCGTTTCTCCGCGTATCTTTACATTCTGTTCGTGAGCTTCGATTGCTTCGCTTTCGACCACATTACCCATCGCAGCAACAAGACTATTGCGGTCAAACTCTTCCGATAACTTTTCTTCAACCACTTCACCATCCTTCATAACCAGAATTCGGTCGGAGTAATCCAGAATTTCGGCCAGCATGTGAGAAATCAGAATGCAGCTCTGTCCCTCACTCACCATCTTGCGTA
>NW_014610229.1:0-353 GCF_000485595.1 Priapulus caudatus | reverse complement strand
GGAGGAGGGAACTCCATAATGACCTTCAATAATAAGCAGCAACAATTTATTTGAAGCATCCAGTACGTCCTCCCTACCATCTCAATCTTCAGTACTGAGAGCAGCCCATAAACGTTTAACCATTCACCATAATCATGCATCTCCAAGCAGCCTCACTGTGATCTTGTTAATCGTGAAGGTAAATATTAAAAGTAACACGTTCTGGATTCTATATTATATGGGAAGTGTGATTGTGCTACACCTGTTTATTCTTGTTCCACTTCTAATCTTCCTACTGTGGTTTTGCTACCCATTGCGTTTTTTGTGTATGTAATTATAACCACCGCACTTGGCAAGGCATGATGGTATATATA
>NW_014610228.1:0-353 GCF_000485595.1 Priapulus caudatus | reverse complement strand
ATACCTCTCTACGATATATATGGCGCTCTGAAAACCCTCGGTCGATATGGCGAATACTGAAGTTATACATCAAGCGCTTGAGCCATGAACCATCAAGAACACCACTGCCAGCTTTAAGAGATGTTTTAAAGGGAACTTCTCCGTTGAGGAATCGGTAAGCGTGTTGAATCATGCGGTTAAACTGCGCCGAATAGGGTAGCAGCTTCATGACAAAAGGTGCATAAATCTTTTTCTTTTTCATGGCGGGTGATATATCGCTAATCTCAAGTGCTATGCCAAGCCACTGAGCCATGAGTTGTGCTTTTTTCTCAGAACTCTTTTCACTGTCACGGTCGTAAAGAAAAGAGGCATGT
>NW_014610227.1:0-353 GCF_000485595.1 Priapulus caudatus | reverse complement strand
CATGAGTAAGAGAAATATTAATTATGCATTTTTGGTTGTCACCCTTCTTCTTATGTGCGGTTGTGCAGAGGAAGGTGAGCCTAGTGTAAATTGGAATAATTACAGCGGCCTAGTTAAGGAAAGAGTGGCGTCTTATATAACAGATAAAGATTGTGGGAATCTCCAAAAAGAATTCGATGCAGCGGCAGATAATAGTGATCAGCAAAGGCGTAGAACTGGCGAGGGAAATTTAGCTCTAATGGAATACATTATGTATCATGCAAGAGTTACAGGGTGTGCCAAATAATACACATAACAAGCACCCATATATGAATAATCGATTTTTAGCCTTATTAGGGCTATTTGTTATTCCG
>NW_014610226.1:0-353 GCF_000485595.1 Priapulus caudatus | reverse complement strand
CTCTCTCTCTCTCTCTCTCTCTCTCTCTCTCTCTCTCTCTCTCTCTCTCTCTCTCTCTCTCTCTCTCTCTCTCTCTCTCTCTCTCTCTCTCTCTCTCTCTCTCTCTCTCTCTCTCTCTCTCTCTCTCTCTCTCTCTCTCTCTCTCTCTCTCTCTCTATCTCACCCTCTCTCTCTCTCTCGCTGCAGTGTGAACCATTGATAGGCTACGGACTGCGACGCGGCGGCTACCGCTGCATATGTCAGCCTGGATACCGCTTCCCTCACTGGCAGAATGGTCACTACATGGGAGATGTTATTGAGAGGGCGACACGAGAGGAGTACGAACACGGCTTCAACTGCATCAAGATAGGAGG
>NW_014610225.1:0-353 GCF_000485595.1 Priapulus caudatus | reverse complement strand
TACTACCTACAGCGCCACACCGCGGCTTACTACCACCTACAGCGCCACACCGCGGCTTACTACCACCTACAGCGCCACACCGCGGCTCACTACCACCTACAGCGCCACACCGCGGCTTACTGTCACATATACCGCCAATGTCGTACATTACCGTTATTTCACGTATATGAGGGTAGCGGGATGGGAGAGTTTCCTACGTTCCTTGATCGGAAAGATGTGGCTGGCAGTTTCTGTTGTTAATCTTCCCTCTATCGTGCATCGGTCAGGTGGTTATCACGTGTGTGATAGTAGCCGTAAGAAGAGAGGAGGTTCCAGGCGGGAGGGTGCGGCTGGCAGTTTCTGAGTGCGGTTGG
>NW_014610224.1:0-353 GCF_000485595.1 Priapulus caudatus | reverse complement strand
TCTCTCTCTCTCTCTCTCTCTCTCTCTCTCTCTCTCTCTCTCTCTCTCTCTCTCTCTCTCTCTCCTCTCTCTCTCTCTCTCTCTCTCTCTCTCTCTCTCTCTCTCTCGCATCTCCCTCGCTCTCTCTCTCTCTATCGGTTATTATCTCTAGCCATCGTTTGCACGTAACATAGTATAAAAGATTTGCATTCACAAAGTGCCGTCATGCGGTCGTACGATTGTGCCGACGCTCCACTGAGCAGGTGTTCTCTGCAGGTCACATTACCTTCCCCGTGGAGAGGGACGTGGAAGGAGATCGAGATAGAGAGCGAGAGATGGGCAGCAAGATAGCAAGAGAGAAATATATGTATGTA
>NW_014610223.1:0-353 GCF_000485595.1 Priapulus caudatus | reverse complement strand
CCTTTGGCGGCGATCATCGATGCCACCATCGACTGATTATAAATATTACTCGAGCCACGGATGCAAATTCGCTTATGCCACTTGGCATCAGCCAGGCTCTCATAGCTCGAAAGCTGTTCTGGCTTCACTCGATCTTTGGCATAAAACAAAACTCGTGCACGCTGTGAAAGCCCAACCCATTGCCCATCGACATCGCGTAAATGCGCTGGCACCATCTTATCAATTGTATCGCTGCCAATGACCTGCAAAAGTGCCGCCTGTTTGGCACGGTATAAACGACCAGCATCTGTGGTGATCAATATATCAGCCGGTGTATTGCGACCTTCGTTTTGCATACGGGTTAATAACTTATC
>NW_014610222.1:0-353 GCF_000485595.1 Priapulus caudatus | reverse complement strand
GAGAGAGAGAGAGAGAGAGTGAGCCCATGCTACCGCCTCACATTATGTCAATAACCTTGTTTTGACTCCAACACGGACCTTTTCTTACATCACTGACTTTGTGTTATTATGTTGAAACTGTGTTATATTACTTACCTTGTATGGTAACACTGACCTTGTATTATAACATCTGACCTTGTATTATAACATCTGACCTTATATCATAACTCTGACCTTGTATTATAACCCTGACTTTGTATTGTAACATTGACCTTATATCATAACACTGACCTTGTATTATAACTCTGACCTTGTATTATAACATCTGACCTCGTATTATAACATATGACATTGTATTGTAACTGACCCCCGTC
>NW_014610221.1:0-353 GCF_000485595.1 Priapulus caudatus | reverse complement strand
TTCGTTTATGTCTAGCTGAACCACAGCTATTTCACACACAACTCCGTGCCATTTTGCGTGCGTCTCATTTTGGGCAAGTCCGTATTTTGATTCCCATGCTTTCAAGTGTTTCTGAGATAAATCAGACATTGCACCTGATTGAACACGCAAAACAAAGTTTACGCGATGAGAAGATCGCATTTAATGAACAAGTGCCTGTAGGAGGGATGATAGAAATTCCTGCGGCGGCTTTGTGCCTAGATATCTTTATGCGCAAATTAGATTTTTTATCCATTGGCACTAACGATTTAATTCAATACACCTTAGCGATAGATCGAGTTGATGATGCAGTAGCACATCTTTATGATCCTTTG
>NW_014610220.1:0-353 GCF_000485595.1 Priapulus caudatus | reverse complement strand
CGCACTCTCTCTCTCTCTCCCTCACTCTCCCCATCTCTCTCTACGATAGATCAATCAATGCGAGGCTGTACTTCGCTAGGAAGAATCACAAACACAAACACACACAGCGGTGGCTGCTCTGATCACGTTCTTAAGAGCGCATGCGCGCAGCTAACCACGTTACGATGTCACGTCCCGTGGCTGGCGAACACGTTACACACCAGCACGCAGGATGAAGCCCTTGAAATCGGGGAAATTTATAAAACTGGTCGTGAACACGCACGCACGCACGCACATGCACGCACGCACGCACGCACGCACGCACGCATACACACACACATACACACACACGCACACATGCACACACGCACGCA
>NW_014610219.1:0-353 GCF_000485595.1 Priapulus caudatus | reverse complement strand
GAGTTCACAGAAACGCTGGAACTGGGCATCGTTACCAATCGCCAGAATCATAAAACCATCGATTGTCTCAAAAGACTGATAAGGCACGATATTCGGATGCGCATTACCGAGACGTTTTGGGTTATTACCGGTGGCTAGATAGTTCATTGCCTGGTTAGCTAAGGTTGCCACCTGAACGTCGAGCAGGGCCATATCAATGTACTGACCTTCGCCGGTTTTTAGCTGATGAATCAGCGCAGATTGTATTGCGTTGGCGGCGTATAACCCAGTCAATATATCGGCCAGTGCGACACCAATTTTCATTGGTTCGCCGTCGGCATTTCCGGTGACGCTCATCATGCCGCCCATGGCCT
>NW_014610218.1:0-353 GCF_000485595.1 Priapulus caudatus | reverse complement strand
TATGTGTGTGCTAGCCCGGGTTGTGAAGGGCTCTATGTGTGAGTGCTAGCCGGGTTGTGAAGGGCTCTATGTGTGAGTGCTAGCCCGGGTTGTGAATGGCTCTATATGTGTGTGCTAGCCCGGGTTGTGAAGGGCTCTATGTGTGAATGTTAGCCTGGGTTGTGAAGGGCTCTATATGTGAGTGCTAGCCCGGGTTGTGAAGGGCTCTATATGTGAGTGCTAGCCCGGGTTGTGAAGGGCTCTATGTGTGAGTGCTAGCCCGGGTTGTGAAGGGCTCTATGTGTGAGTGCTAGCCTGGGTTGTGAAGGGCTCTATATGTGAGTGCTAGCCCGGGTCGTGAAGGGCTCTATGTG
>NW_014610217.1:0-353 GCF_000485595.1 Priapulus caudatus | reverse complement strand
CTGTGGTGGAGGCTGCAGGGATCTGTGGCGGATGCTGCAGGGATCTGTGGCGGATGCTGCGGGGATCTGTGGTGGATGCTGCAGGGATCTGTGGTGGATGCTGCAGGAATCTGTGGTAGATGCTGTAGGGATCTGTGGCGGATGCTGCAGGGATCTGTGGTGATGCTGCAGGGATCTGTGGCGGATGCTGCAGGGTATCTGTGGCAGATGCTGCAGGGATCTGTGGTGGAGGCTGCAGGGATCTGTGGCGGATGCTGCAGGGATCTGTGGCGGATGCTGCGGGGATCTGTGGTGGATGCTGCAGGGATCTGTGGTGGATGCTGCAGGAATCTGTGGTAGATGCTGTAGGGATC
>NW_014610216.1:0-353 GCF_000485595.1 Priapulus caudatus | reverse complement strand
TCTCTCTCTCTCTCTCTCTTTCTCTCTCTCTCTCTCTCGCTCTCTCGCTCTCTCGCTCTCTCTCCCTCTCCCACTCTCTTCCTCTCTCTCTCCCTCTCTCCCACTCTCTCCCTCTCTCCCCTCTCCCACTCTATCTCTCCCTCTCCCACTCTCTCTCTTTCTTCCATCAATACCAATCGTAATTATCACGGGTAAAATATCATCTGTCCGCTCTCATGTGCTCGCAGATTCACTCTGCAAAGAAGTATATGTCTCACGGTGACATTTCTTCTCAGGACGCTCCAATCGATCTCTGTTAACGTAGATATCTATGTCAATGATTACCATCGAAGCCTTAACGGGATCAGATTAAG
>NW_014610215.1:0-353 GCF_000485595.1 Priapulus caudatus | reverse complement strand
ACCACTAACAGCAGCAGCAGCAGCAGCAGCACACCACCACCACCACCACCACCACCACCACTAACAGCAGCAGCAGCAGCACCACTAACAGCAGCAGCAGCAGCAGCAGCAGCAGTAGTAGTAGGCGTTGCTACGTGACATCACCTGGGCCGGAGGTTACCCTTTACAAGAAATGGCTCCATCCCAGGTGACGTCACGTAGCAATACTGCGCTGTGATCACCATATTGTTCCTGGCACGCTGCCAACCGCTCGCGTAACCTGTCCACCTACAAATAACGCAAGTTACACGCGCATTCTACATTCTGCCACATTCCACATCCTGCGCGTGAAATTTAGTAATGAAAACTCTTTG
>NW_014610214.1:0-353 GCF_000485595.1 Priapulus caudatus | reverse complement strand
TCTCTCTCTCTCTCTCTCTCTCTCTCTCTCTCTCTCTCTCTCTCTCTCTCTCTCTCTCTCTCTCTCTCTCTCTCTCTCTCTCTCTCTCTCTCTTCTCTCTCACGCGCGCGCGCGCTCTCTCTCTCTCTCTCTCTCTCTCTCACTGTGTCGTCATCTCGCTCCCACTTTCTCCTTCTCCCTTTAATTTGCATCTCGTCCCTTATTTGCGTATTGACGATATTGATCAGTAAGTATCAGTCGCTTTATCGAGATTACTTCACACTCATACCTAAAAAAACGTCGAGAGAGATTGCAGAACATATACACGCGGCCCGACTACACGCGTGGGTGTGACGGTGCTGGTTGAGGACAGG
>NW_014610213.1:0-353 GCF_000485595.1 Priapulus caudatus | reverse complement strand
TAGACGGTGCAGTCTTCCCGCCTGAAGCCCGCTCGCGTGGCCGAGCGTTCGAACAGTTGCTCGGCCAGTTCGGCAAGCCTCGACGCGTTGCCCGCATCGCCGGGAAAGAGGCGCTGCGCATCGTAGGCGGCCCAGCCGCGCCGCTCGATCATCACGGCCTGCATCAACTCTTCGGAGACGAAGATCAGCAGCGCATCGCCGCCCGCCACGACATCGGTGCAGTTGAGCATTTCCGGAAGACCGAGTTTCATGCGGGAAATCCGCACATTTCCGGCAGCGCCCACTTCATGAATGCCGTCATGAAGCGCGCGGGACATCGCGCTCGCAAACAGTGCACGGCCGCCTTGCTGCAC
>NW_014610212.1:0-353 GCF_000485595.1 Priapulus caudatus | reverse complement strand
TGCGTGCGTGCGTGCGTGCGTGCGTGTGTGTGTGTGTGTGTGTGCGCGCGCGCGTGTGTGCGTGTGTGCGTGTATGCGTGCGTGTGCGCGTGTATGCGTATTGAACAACTTTTCGGCCGATTTATCTGCGGGCTAGAGAATCTATACTCAGATAAACAGCGATAACTTCAGATAAGAGTCCAAGGGACTGTTCCGAAGAATAATATTATAAAAATATAAGCCTTTTCCAAAAAAAATATTAAGTTTTTCTATTGCTAGCTAATCTACGGTGCTGCTCTTCTTCGTGACATTCTCTTGGACTATGAACGATATTTGTTATGGGGTTGTGTCTCTGCATTCTCAAACTATCGACT
>NW_014610211.1:0-353 GCF_000485595.1 Priapulus caudatus | reverse complement strand
GTGCATGCGTGCGTGCGTGCGTATGCGTGTGTATATATGTATGTTTGTGTGCGTGCGTGCGTGCATGCGTGCGTGTGTGCGTGCGCCTATGCGTGCGTGTGTGTGTGCGCGCGCGTGCGTATGTGTCTATCCGTGTTTGCGTCTGTCCGCCCTACTACCCTTACCTCGCTATGTGTGTGCGTGTGCGTATCGCTGTGCGCATATTTTTGTCCTCGTCGTACAGACACATGTATAGGAATGACTGCTTTGTACAAATGACATTTGTCTTAGTTACCACTCGCATGTATTACCAAGCCGGCGGGTTGTCTATCTTACATATATTTTTTACGTTACGTTAACGTATGCTACTCTAG
>NW_014610210.1:0-353 GCF_000485595.1 Priapulus caudatus | reverse complement strand
ATCAGCACGCCGATCACCACGCCCGAGATCGTCGCGCGGCCGCCCAGCAGCGAGACGCCGCCCAGCACGCACGCCGAGATCACGTTCAGCTCGAAGCCTTCGGCGGCATTCGGCTGGCCCGACGTGATACGCGAGGCGAGAATCACGCCCGCGAGCGCCGTGACCGCGCCCTGGATCAGGAAGATCCACACACGCGTGCGCTCGACCTTGATACCGGCGAGACGCGAGGCTTCCGGGTTGCCGCCGATGGCGAGCGTATTGCGCCCGTACACCGTCTGATTGAGCATCACGCCGAACACGATGAAGCAGACGAGCGTGACCCAGATCGGCAGTTGCACGCCGAAGAGCGAGGC
>NW_014610208.1:0-353 GCF_000485595.1 Priapulus caudatus | reverse complement strand
TCTCTCTCTCTCTCTCTCTCTCTCTCTCTCTCTCTCTCTCTCTCTCTCACTAGCTCCCTCTCTCTCTCTCCTCCTTGATCCCCACTCTGCTACAGTGTATAGCCCATCGGAGCATGTCAATTTAAAACGATTTAAAAAGGTTCGCGCGCGCGTGAAAAGCGATTTCCCGGTTTCAATTTAATGCGAGTTATAACGTGCGGGCGTGATGGCTGGGAGAGGGTTGGTTGGACAGGGGCCGTGTGTGTGTGTGTGTGTGTGTGTGTGTGTGTGTGTGTGTGTGTGTGTGTGTGTGTGTGTGTGTGTGTGTGTGTGTGTGTGTGTGTGTGTGTGTGTGTGTGTGTGTGTGTGTGTGT
>NW_014610207.1:0-353 GCF_000485595.1 Priapulus caudatus | reverse complement strand
GAGAGCGAGAGAGAGAGAGAGAGAGATCATCGCTCTCCTATCATAGCGCCTTACATAATGCGTGCGTCTTGGATTCCATGGATAGATTCCAGCCGAGCGTGCGTATCACTTGATCAAGCGTGTTATCAACGTGGCCACGATACGTGACGGCAGCCGTAGCGAGCATAGTTTTGCTCGCTAATGTTCGGCCCGCAGGCCACGAGCGGCTTGTCATCATGGCCGAGCGGCGGGGAAGGCCAATGTTATAGCACTTCACTCGTTGACGTCTCTGGCGGTCAAACGCGGTTACTGCGGCTGGCAGTTGCGCCTGCACAATGGCATGTGTATTGATATATATATATATTATATGTATA
>NW_014610206.1:0-353 GCF_000485595.1 Priapulus caudatus | reverse complement strand
TGCCCAGAGTCACGTCGACTGTAGCATATACCTCATCTCGGATATGAGTACTGCGGCCCTAGGTGGGGACTTCGAAAACTTATCATTTGGATCTGTCGACGTCAATAATGACAGTGTCGTGAAGTCCATGAAGTGTCTGTCTCTGTGTGTGTCTGCCTCTGCCCCTGCCTCTACCCCTTGACATGGATCTTGACCTCTGTAGTCTGTGTTTAGTGTTGCGTGATCTGCACACTGTCTGCCAGTGGTTGAATTTTTTACAAAATTCACACCTTGATCCGAAAGCGGGGCAAGCCTCTCTAGGCTTGGGTGGATGGTTTTTTCCGCAACTATCGCATTGTGTGGGGTTGCGAGTG
>NW_014610205.1:0-353 GCF_000485595.1 Priapulus caudatus | reverse complement strand
GAGAGAGAGAGAGAGCGCGTAAGGGAGAGAGAGAGCGCGCGAGGCGAAAGCGCACGCGAGGCAGCCAATATAAGCCGCTTTATTTTAAACTTCGTGTTTTGAAGACAACTCAGTTTATTCATGGCAGTCGCGTCAGGGCTCCCCGCCAGGCGCTGTTCGATTACGTGACGTCATCCGCCATCACGTCGAAAACATTCGTTTTGCTGAAACCTTAAGCCCATCAATCTTTGACCGACGCAAGTGTGTGTGTGTGTGTGTGTGTGTGTGTGTGTGTGTGTGTGTGTGTGTGTGTGTGTGTGTGTGTGTGTGTGTGTGCGTCGTGCGTGTGTGTGTGTGTGCGCGTGTGTGTGTGT
>NW_014610204.1:0-353 GCF_000485595.1 Priapulus caudatus | reverse complement strand
ACTAGATAGATAGATAGATACGATACGATAGATAGATAGACTAGATAGATAGATAGATAGATAGATAGATAGATAGATAGATAGATAGATAGATAGATAGATAGATAGATAGATAGATAGATAGATAGATAGATAGATAGATAGATAGATAGATAGATAGATAGATAGATAGATAGATAGATAGATAGATAGATAGATAGATAGATAGATAGATAGATAGATAGATAGATAGATAGATAGATAGATAGATAGATAGATAGATGGATAGATAGACGAATAGAGTGGGAGTGAGAAAGAGAAAGAGAGAGAGAGAGCAACAGAGAGAGAGAGAGAGAGAGAGAGAGAGAGACGAG
>NW_014610203.1:0-353 GCF_000485595.1 Priapulus caudatus | reverse complement strand
ACTACGATCCCACCTCACCAGAGGGCCACGGACTCTCACGATAACACTCGACTGGTTGCGTTGAAAAAGACGTCTGGTTCAAGCATTCGAGGTCGTCAATTTGAGCGATGCATTAAACATTGAACGACATCGATGTATTGCTTTCCAGACTCGGCCAACTCGCTATGTTTCTCGCATAAAACGCGGTTTTTGCGCTGCAGCGTGGCAGAAACGATGCTGTGTTCGACCTGTAGTTCAGCATATACGAGTCAAAAAGGGCGTCAATTATTTTTTCAAGTTTTTGATGTCAGCACTTTCCCCGACACCCCTGTGAAATCGCTCGCTGTGCAAAATATCGGCTCCTGCACTTATAT
>NW_014610202.1:0-353 GCF_000485595.1 Priapulus caudatus | reverse complement strand
ACGGTAAACACGCAAGGTGAACACACACGGTGAACACACACGGTGAACACACACGGTGAATCCCACACGGTAAACACGCAAGGTGAACACACACGGTGAACACACACGGTGAACACACACGGTGAACACACACGGTAAACACGCAAGGTGAACACGCAAGGTGAACACACACGGTGAACACACACGGTGAACACACACGGTGAACACACACGGTGAATCCCACACGGTAAACACACACGGTGAACACACACGGTGAACACACATGGTGAATCCCACACGGTAAACACGCAAGGTGAACATACACGGTGAACACACATGGTGAATCCCACACGGTGAACACACACGGTAAACAC
>NW_014610201.1:0-353 GCF_000485595.1 Priapulus caudatus | reverse complement strand
CCGAGATCACGATCTCTCGCACTCATGTTGACAGCGTGGTCGCGCTTTAAACTCCCGGCGATCGACGATAAAACTTCCAGCTGACGCGCTACCGGAGGGCCGGCGGGGAGGAGGGGAGGGGTGCCGTGGGGGGTGGGGAGGAGGGGAGGGGAGGGGTGGGGGTGCGCGCACACAGGCGCCTGCAGCAACAATCACACCTCATTCTGCTGGCGCGGACGTGCGCATGGTTGCACGCGGGGGTCGAGCGCGCGCTGTCGCCGAGGCAACCGTCGGCCCGGGGCGCGCCGCTTGTGCGTTATCTGTGCTGCGTCCGTGAGGGACAGGTGTGTGTGCGTGTGTGTGTGTGTGTGTGT
>NW_014610200.1:0-353 GCF_000485595.1 Priapulus caudatus | reverse complement strand
GCCCAGAGTGAGATTGGAGTCGCTATCGATATAAACCAGCCCGTCAATATCAGGCGCGTCGGCATAACAGCGGCCGACGTAACCTGCTTCATCTTCACTCTCAACCAAAACCTGCATTTGCTGACTGATGCGCCGTTTCAATCGAGTAGTGCTAATGGCCTGCTGGTGTTGCATAAACTCGTCGTAACGAGCCTGTTTGATGTCTTCTGGTACTTGGTCCGGCAAATCATTGGCAGCCGCGCCTTCGACTGGTGAATACATAAAGCAGCCTACCCGATCGAGTTGTGCAACATCCAGAAAATCTAGAAGTTGCTGAAAGTCGTCATCGGTTTCACCAGGAAAGCCGACAATAA
>NW_014610199.1:0-353 GCF_000485595.1 Priapulus caudatus | reverse complement strand
CATAGTGAGTAGTACAGTGAGTAATAGTATAGCATAGTGAGTAGTACAGTGAAGTAATAGTATAGCATAGTGAGTAGTACAGTGAGTAATAGTATAGCATAGTGAGTAGTACAGTGAGTAATAGTATAGCATAGTGAGTAGTACAGTGAGTAATAGTATAGCATAGTGAGTAGTACAGTGAGTATTAGTATAGCATAGTGAGTAGTACAGTGAGTAATAGTATAGCATAGTGAGTAGTACAGTGAGTAATAGTATAGCATAGTGAGTAGTACAGTGAGTAATAGTATAGCATAGTGAGTAGTACAGTGAGTAATAGTATAGCATAGTGAGTAGTACAGTGAGTATTAATATAG
>NW_014610198.1:0-353 GCF_000485595.1 Priapulus caudatus | reverse complement strand
ATATCTATTCTATAGTAATATGCACAGCGTCGTGTTCGTGCAAAATCTGATTCCGTGAAACGATTTTGTTTTTCTCTCTATAATATAACCGACGACAACATTTGCTGGCGGGTGCGTAGGAAGAAACCTCAAATCCTCACGATTCTCAATGAGGCACTGAGAGGCAATCTCCGACGCATGTATGAAATGTTTTCTCGAGAATTGTCTCAACCGAGCCTCGTCAATATGACAAGTGACAGGAAACGCCATTTCGCGTCACTCGCGCGGTACCTAACTTTGCGCCTGTGGTGCTCGGCAGCTCGCCCCGAATTTACCAAAGAAATATATATATATATATATATATATATATATTA
>NW_014610197.1:0-353 GCF_000485595.1 Priapulus caudatus | reverse complement strand
CCACTGTGTCGCCACCGTCTTCAGGGTATATACCCTCAGCCGACCAGACAAGTTACGCAACAAGAAATTGCAAGAGCTTTCTCCGTCGACGTCGTCGTCGTCGTTGTTGTCGTCGTCGTCATCGTCGTCGTCGTCCTCGTTTTTGTTGTCGTCGTCGTCGTCGTCGTCGTCGTCATCGTCGTCGTCGTCATCGTCGTCGTCGTCGTTGTCGTCGTCGTCCTCGTTTTTGACCTTTTGTGAAGAGGACAAAAACAGCGACGTCGCATCAAGCCAATTACGTCGGCGCATTCGTCACGTGCCCTCTCTCTAATTGACAATAGATGGAAACTAGCGTGTGTTCGAGAGCTGGCATG
>NW_014610196.1:0-353 GCF_000485595.1 Priapulus caudatus | reverse complement strand
GGCCTCTCGCACCGCAAGCGAGACCACTACCACTGCGCTACTCAGGACCGACATGAAATAAGTTGCGTTTTGATCATATTTATTTCTACAATGACACAATTGGGAGACGGGTGTACTTCGAGCTATGAATATCCATGAACATGGCTGTTACTGTTTATTAGTCACGCGGGTTGTAATTTTGCCTGAAAAATGTCGAATTTAACGATTACAAAACCAATTTAGTCCGGGATTGAAATGCGATTCAGTTGGAGAGGTGCTGGGAAAAGAATGTAGTGGTTTATTTACAAAATACGGCGGATAATTGCGGAGATACAGATACGAGTGAAATGTACGATTTCATTATATTATCATTT
>NW_014610195.1:0-353 GCF_000485595.1 Priapulus caudatus | reverse complement strand
TAGGTGGTTTGTTCTTCCTATACTCGTTCTGGATGCAGTGTTTTGTCTTTGGAATCACTCATAAAGGCGCAGAAAACTTAACTGTACAGGTTGCCGCTGCCGTTAAAGTAACTCTTGTGGAAGTTTTATCTGCGCTGGCATTTGCGGCGCATTGTGGGTCACCCGTCCACTCGACCACAGAAGCAAAGCTATCTTGGGGGGATGCAAAAATATCAAATTGCTCACCCGATGGCTGCGCAGCAGAAGTGGCGCTTGTACAACTGGTATCACAGGAGACGATGGCAGGAAGGTCAGTAAAAGCAGGGACAGCCGAGACATGTCCATTAAGGCTTGTGTTATCAGTTGTTTTACTG
>NW_014610194.1:0-353 GCF_000485595.1 Priapulus caudatus | reverse complement strand
TTTGTCTTTTATTTATGCTCTTGATGTTTTCTCTTTGTGTTTTTACGATCCAGCGGAAGGCTAAGATCGAAAAAGCAACGCAGCGGGGGAAGTTTACGCGCTGCTTGGTTTGCATACGTCACTGTACTTTAGACAGTGACGTATGCCGCTCTTTGCGTACGCTGGGCTTTAGGGCTACACTATCAACAGTGACGAGCCAGTGATGGCGACTCATGGAAGATTCAAATTTTGTCTAAAGTTTATTTTTTAAACTTTAGTAAATAAACCCCTCGCATGATGAAAAGGGGCAAAATAACTAACCGTTATTTTTCGTGTAACTTAACGACTAGGATCTTTAGAAAAGAGGTCTATCT
>NW_014610193.1:0-353 GCF_000485595.1 Priapulus caudatus | reverse complement strand
GTAGAGGCACAAAATAACAGTTGATCACCTGCTGTATACTCTGACGCTCCCACGGAAGAAATAGATGTGTAGATAAATGTTTACCCTGATATTTTGTTTTTAATTCACTCGCTCATCGCACTTTCAAACTAACGATTATATGATATGGTCGTGATATACGAGCGTGTGATGAGAGAGAGATGAGAGAGTGCTATGAGAGAGAGATGAGAGAGTGCTATGCATATTCGCGTAAATTTCAGAACTGAACGTGCCTGCATGTACGGATATAATCAACACTCCATCCGCCTATATGAACATTAAACTGAATTAATTTCAGTGTAGGTACCTTGTTGTGGCAAAGCATATATATATAT
>NW_014610192.1:0-353 GCF_000485595.1 Priapulus caudatus | reverse complement strand
TTACATCTCCCATCTTTGCGCTCATCTTGATCTCTGCTGGCCCGTTGGCTGCAATGGCGATCAGCGCCGTACTGGCTACGAATCCAACAATAAGTAAAACGATCAACTTCTTCATACGCTTACCCTCCTTGACGGAATTGTCGATGAAAGTGAACTCCAACCCCTGAAGGAGTTCGTTGGAAGCTCTTTTGATGAACAAATACTGCTTAATAGGATAGACAATAATAAGCAGATTTCAAGTAAAAAAGTTGTATGCAGTATGCGGAATAGTTATCTGAAAAGTATTTAAAAACAGACTGTTGCATCTGCTGTTGCATTGCAACGCCGCTTGTTTTACTAAGCTGCGTTGCAGG
>NW_014610191.1:0-353 GCF_000485595.1 Priapulus caudatus | reverse complement strand
GAATTTACTTTATCACGCAAGATAAAAAAGGTATTTCGGCCTTGGAGCTACACCGTCATCTCGGTATTTCCTACAACGCTGCCTGGCGGATGAAGCAGAAATTGATGCAAGTCATGATGGAGCGCGATCATGATAAACCGCTATCTGGTTTTATTGAACTGGACGATGCCTATTTGGGCGGCGAGCGCACTGGATGCAAGCGGGGGCGCGGGGCAGAAGGCAAAACGCCCTTTGTTGCCGCCGTTGAAACATCGAAGGAAGGTCAGCCAATCCGGATTAAACTAAGTGTGCTGAAAGGCTTCCGTGCGTCAGAAATATCAGCGTGGAGCCAGCAGCATCTGACAGAAGGTAGC
>NW_014610190.1:0-353 GCF_000485595.1 Priapulus caudatus | reverse complement strand
ACGCCAGGCGTCACAAAAGGCGTAATATAATCGAGCACTTCTGCGGCTAACCGACCGGCCACACGCATTTTTTCAATTTCTTCGGGTGTTTTTATCGTAACTTTCATATTATTTTAACTAATTGATAAATTTTTAAAGACGCTCACATTTTGTCACTTTTAATTCACTATTGATAAACTGATGCGACAACCCTTTTATTTTTTCTTGTTGGTGTGGCGCAGGCTCACGTATAACAAACTTCACTTGTTTCAAATTACGTTCGCCAATGGTCACCGACGTTAACCCTTTTTCTTGCAACGCTAACAATCGTTTTTGTGCCGCACTGAGATCGCGCAATACAGCAATCGATATAG
>NW_014610189.1:0-353 GCF_000485595.1 Priapulus caudatus | reverse complement strand
CCTGTTTCTGTCAATTTCTTCATTTCTCTCGTCGGTGCTGTGCGGCAATGCCGGCAACTCCTAGACTGACACACACGTCGCCACTTCGTGACATGCACAGGGAGAGGAAACCGACGCAGCTTCGTGAATAATTAACGCAGGAGCTCGTCTAGTCGCCGCGCACGTACTCGGCAGGTCGTGTTCTCGTGCCAGATGCATTTTTAATTCGGTTGTTAATTGAGAGTTTAGACGCGTAACGAGCGATGTGGAATGCGAGGCGTAATGTGACAGCTTCATGTTAGGCTGTGTGTGTGTGTGTGTGCGTGCGTGCCTGTGTGTGTGTGTGTGTGTGTGTGTGTGTGTGTGTGTGTGTG
>NW_014610188.1:0-353 GCF_000485595.1 Priapulus caudatus | reverse complement strand
TACTGCTTAAGATTGAATGTTGATAATGATCTATTTTAATCAGTTGCTCCCCTGCGGGATATACTCATAATTGTCCCTGATATCCGAGAAGCTAAGCTGTTGTAATTATAGCTTAGCTTTTTAGGAAAATACCGTTGTTTAGACGAGGAAACACGATGGCTCTTTCTTTTACTGACAAGAAGCGTATCCGTAAGGATTTTGGTAAACGTCCTCAGGCTTTGGATATTCCATCCCTGTTGGAAATTCAGTTGGAATCATTTCGTCAATATCTGCAAACAGATGTTCCTCCTGAAAAGTGTAAAGATAAAGGTTTGCATGGTGCCTTTATGTCGGTATTCCCGATAGTTAGCTAT
>NW_014610187.1:0-353 GCF_000485595.1 Priapulus caudatus | reverse complement strand
ACACACACACACACACACACACACACACACACACACACACACACTAACAACACACACACACACACACACACACACACACACACACACACACACACACACACACACACACACACACACACACAGCGCGCAGATGGGTTTTTGTTTACTGCGACCATTTGTCAGTTGTCGCTGGCAGAGATGAGCTCTAATGCGCAAGCAAGGATCACGATCACACGGCAGCGGTGGATGGCTGATAGAGGTAGAGAGAGTGAGAGAGGAAGAGAAAGAAAGAGCGAGCGAGCGAGCGAGAGATGGATGGATAGATAGATAGAGAGAGAGAGAGAGAGGAGAGAAGAGATAGAGAGAGAGAGAGA
>NW_014610186.1:0-353 GCF_000485595.1 Priapulus caudatus | reverse complement strand
AGAGAGAGAGAGAGAGAGAGAAGAGAGAGAGAGAGAGAGAGAGAGAGAGAGAGAGAGGAGGGAGGGAGATATATATATATAAGAGAGAGAGAGAGAGGGGGGAGGAGTCTGCCTGCCGCTTGCGTGAGAGAGGCGCGCTTTCTTGAGCGTGAACCATCTGTGAGCGAGAAGCGAGAAGCTTGCAGAGCAGACGGACGTAGTTAGTACAACACGCTGGTAATGACGCGTGTAAGCTGGTCCGCAGCATCTCATGAATATACTATTACACCTATACATGTAGATAGATCTGCCTGCCTACCATGTACCCACACAACATATGTGTGTATGTATATATATATATATAATATATATAT
>NW_014610185.1:0-353 GCF_000485595.1 Priapulus caudatus | reverse complement strand
CCCTCCCTCCTTCTCCCTCCCTCCCTCCTTCCCTCTCTCCCTCCCTCACCTTCAGTCTCTCTGCGATAGCTTCCCAGCGGCGGTTTAGCTCGGTTAGCTGTGGTTCCACGACGCGAGGATACTCGCTCGTGCGTCCCTTCAGTTCGAGAGCGGCGTCACGAGCGTGGTCGACCTTACTACGCAGGTCGTTAAACTCCAGCTGTAGATACTGAAACAGAGAGAGAGAGGGATATATAGTGAGAGGGGGAAAGTGAGTCAGAGAGATAGAGAGAGAGGAGAAAGAGAGGTGTGGAGAGAAGTGAGGGAGAGAGAGAGGAGGGGGTGAGAGAAGAGAGAGAGAGAGGAGAGAGGAG
>NW_014610184.1:0-353 GCF_000485595.1 Priapulus caudatus | reverse complement strand
ACACACACACACACACACACACACACACACACACACACACACACACACGCACGCACGCACACACCCCAGTCGGAGCCAGAGGAAGACGGTTTGCGCGCCGACCGGACGGCCGCCATCTTAACCGCCGTTTTACACATAAAATTTTCACGTTAAGTATTTAAGCTTTTTATTCCCCGACGACAAACCGCCAAGGAAGCGAATTCGCGGCTTCTAAAAAAATCTCCCACAGGTCGGTACGGCAGTAATAGAAAGGAGAGAGGGAGGGCAAGAGAGAGGGGGAGGGGGGGGGTCAAAAGAACTGCGCTGCTCGGCGAATGAGAGGATCGGATGTGCTAGCACAGTGCTATTCAACC
>NW_014610183.1:0-353 GCF_000485595.1 Priapulus caudatus | reverse complement strand
TCATGAACATAAGGGCAGTGGGTGGTAAGGTCATGAACATGAGGGCAGTGGGTGGTAAGGTCATGAACATGAGGGCAGTGGGTGGTAAGGTCATGAACATGAGGGCAGTGGGTGGTAAGGTCATGAACATGATGGCAGTGGGTGGTAAGGTCATGAACATGGGGGCAGTGGGTGGTAAGGTCATGAACATGATGGCAGTGGGTGGTAAGGTCATGAACATGGGGGCAGTGGGTGGTAAGATCATGAACATGAGGGCAGTGGGTGGTAAGGTCATGAACATGAGGGCAGTGGGTGGTAAGGTCATGAACATGAGGGTGGTGGGTCGTAAGGTCATGAACATGAGGGCAGTGGGT
>NW_014610182.1:0-353 GCF_000485595.1 Priapulus caudatus | reverse complement strand
CACCAGCAGCAGCAGCAGCAGTAGCAGTAGCATCACCACCACCACCACCACCAGCAGCAGCAGCAGCAGCAGTAGCATCACCACCACCACCACCACCAGCAGCAGCAGCAGCAGTAGCATCACCACCACCACCACCACCACCAGCCACCAGCAGCAGCAGCATCACCACCACCACCAGCAGCAGCAGCAGCATCACCACCACCACCAGCAGCAGCAGCAGCAGCAGCAGTAGCAGGTGGAACAGGTGGATATATCGCCTGCTCGCTTGCTAGCGTATACTTTACGAACGCGTAACAACATGTCATTGCGCGCGTGCACCTCACGCGCGAGAGAAAGAAAGAAAGAAAAGAAAA
>NW_014610181.1:0-353 GCF_000485595.1 Priapulus caudatus | reverse complement strand
CTGCAGAGAATGACTATCCACCGCTCAAGATCATATGATCTAAAACGAAATACTGCGTTATACTTTCGTATATTATTAAACTCTCAGGTCTAAGAGATAGAATCCACCCATTGCTATTCAGATAGATCTGCTGTAAAAACAGACAAATGAGAGTAGGTGTCGATGAGGAATATTTTGACAAATCAATCAGTAGAAGAACTTATCCAACATCAACAACACCTAAGTGAATGCACACGTTGCTCCGATATGATTGCCCCAGTGATTGTTGGACACCCTGCGATGTCATCCATTATGAGCATTGGCCAAGCACCCGGCATACATGAAGCTAAAGTAAAACGCCCCTTTGGTTGGAC
>NW_014610180.1:0-353 GCF_000485595.1 Priapulus caudatus | reverse complement strand
CGCACTCACTCACCCACATACACGCACTCACTCACCCACATACATGCACGCACTCACCCACATACATGCACTCACTCACCCACATACATGCACTCACTCACCCACATACATGCACTCACTCACCCACATACACGCACTCACTCACCCACATACACGCACTCACTCACCCACATACATGCACTCACTCACCCACATACACGCACTCACTCACCCACATACACGCACTCCTGCATGCACGCACGCACTCACCCACATACATGCACTCACTCACCCACATACACGCACTCACTCACCCACATACACGCACTCACTCACCCACATACACGCACTCCTGCATGCACGCACACTCACCC
>NW_014610179.1:0-353 GCF_000485595.1 Priapulus caudatus | reverse complement strand
CTCAATTCACCGCCATTATTGGGAATGGTGGCCGTGCCTAATAATATCGAAGGAATCATACTTTTTTTCTATTTAAGAGTGGAGGGTTTGATGCCATCACTTTAACATGCTGCTGAGTTTGTAATGCGTTTTCTTGTGACGCATTATTTTAGCGGCAAGCGTTTAGGAAAATCGAGAGAGAGACAAAAAACATGGCACACCACAATCCAACGAAGATAAAACAGCCCTACCGTAGCGCTATGCTTGGCACTACCTTACAAGTTATCGCCTTTTTGTTGATCGTCTTCGGAGCTGTCAGCATCCCCTGCGTCGGTGGTGCATTAGACGGCATGGGTTGGTTAGTCGGTATCATC
>NW_014610178.1:0-353 GCF_000485595.1 Priapulus caudatus | reverse complement strand
ACACACACACACACACACACACACACACACACACACACACACACACACACACACACACACACACGACACACACACACACACACACACACACACACACACACATGGGATCGCGTCTGCGCGCGGTACGGCCTTCCGCGAGGGGGGCGTGGCCATATATTCATAAGTTATCGTGCGTTTGATTGAAGATGACAGGCGCTACATATAAGAATGTGTGTTCTCGTGCGGCGATGCCGGCATACGGGCCGGCCCCCAGCGCCGCAGCAACGGCGGTGACGGACGCGCCAACCCAAGCAGCAGTAGTAGCAGCAGCAGCAACAGCAGCAGCAGCAGCAGCGCCACCACCACCACCACCA
>NW_014610177.1:0-353 GCF_000485595.1 Priapulus caudatus | reverse complement strand
GTGGCAATGTGTCCGATCCAACGATGGCTGTTTATAACGCCTCAAAATCATTTGTTCACAGTTTAACCCGTTCGATCGCTATCGATCACGGCAAACAAGGTGTCCGCTGTAATGCAATATCACCGGGCTGGATTATGACAGAGATGGCTGAGGCTGGATTTGATCTGGCAAATGATCCGGTGAAGGCTAAACAGGATGCTCTGGATCGGCATGCAATTAGCCGGTTTGGTAAACCTGAAGATATAGCGTGGATGGCTCTGTGGCTGGCGAGTGATGAAGCTGGATTTGCTACCGGTCAATCGTATGTCGTAGATGGTGGATTAACCGCTGCTTCACCACTGCGGCCATCGTTA
>NW_014610176.1:0-353 GCF_000485595.1 Priapulus caudatus | reverse complement strand
GAGAGAGAGAGAGAGAGAAAGAGCGAGAGAGAGAGAGAGATTGAAAGAGAAAGAGGGGGCAGAGAGAGGAGCATTATCCGCTGCAGACGTCGCGCGTGGGCGAGGCCCGTAAACAGACACCGTAACAGAAACGCCATCTCGTGCCTGTATCAGCATCCCACCGTTCTCCTTTCTCTGCTGCTGCTGAGTCCCAGCTTCCCTCTCGTCATTCCAGTATCAGCGCATCCCCCGTCTCCTATAAGTCACCGCCGTTCTCTTTCCCTCGTCTCTGCATGAAACATCCCCTTCTGTTTCTCTGCTGCCAGTTTCCTTCTCATCAACCCTGCGTCAACACCTCATTTTCTCTCCGTCTC
>NW_014610175.1:0-353 GCF_000485595.1 Priapulus caudatus | reverse complement strand
GTGTGTGTGTGTGTGTGTGTGTGTGTGTGTGTGTGTGTGTGTGTGTGTGTGTGTGTGTGTGTGTGTGTGTGTACGCGCGTGCGTGCGCGCGTGTATGTATGTGTATGTATGTGTGTGTGTGTGTGTATGTGTGTGTGTGTGTGTGTGCGCGCGTGCGTGTATGTATGTATGTATGGGTGGATGGGTCCCAGCGTATACGAGCGCGTCCACTGCGCGCGTACGAGCGTACATGTGTACATACATTCGTGCGTGCGTACATGTGTACATACATTCGTGCGTGCGTACATGCGTGCGTGCGTGCGTTTACCTACATTCAATAGCCGACGACGATGACAAATAATCACATTTCGCGT
>NW_014610174.1:0-353 GCF_000485595.1 Priapulus caudatus | reverse complement strand
CTCTCTCTGTGTCTCTATCTCTCTCATTCTCTCTTTCTCTCTCTCGCTAGCTCTGTCTTCCCCTTCTCTCTTTCTCTCTCTCTCTCTTCCTCTCTGTCATCTCACCCTCTCTTCCTTCCCCCCTCGCTCTCGCTCTCTCTCTCTCTCTCGGGAGGCCGGTTCCAGCCGTCACCTTTCAGTCATAACGAGGCAAGCAAGTGTGCGCTTTAATCACCTGCCCGCCTCGGACACGGCCTTATATGCCCTGCATCGTAATGCCGACGGGGGTGGGGGGTGGGGGGGGGGGACTCGCAGACGTCAGGTGGCGACAATATCCTCATTTACTCTCTCTATCTCTCTCTCTCTCTCTCTCA
>NW_014610173.1:0-353 GCF_000485595.1 Priapulus caudatus | reverse complement strand
GAGAGAGAGAGAGAGAGAGAGAGAGAGAGCGCGCTAGAGAGAGAAAGAGAGAGAAAGAGAGAGAGCGAGAGCGAGAGATATAAATAAAGACGCGGGGGTAGAGAAAGCGAGCAAATCGCACGTGTCAAAACCGAGTAGACAAGACAGATATAGAGAGAGCGAATGTGCGAGAAACCCCGCAATCTAATGCGACACACACACACACACACACACACAGAGCACGAACTCGATACAATACAATATTAAACGGAAACAGCGCGAATTCACAGCGGGGAAGAAACAATCCTGTTACGTGAGCGCCTGCTAGCTCGAGCGCGCGCTCTCTCTCTCTTTCTCTCTCTCTTTCTCTCTCT
>NW_014610171.1:0-353 GCF_000485595.1 Priapulus caudatus | reverse complement strand
GCCAATCACAGCTTGTTCTTTGTTATGAACCATCCCGTAATAGGTTACAACGAAACGTGAACCGGTGAAAGTTAGTTTTGCGTTTGTTTGGTCGGATCAGGATCATATGAACTCGATCAGACGGATTCGTCCCAAACAAACGCGCCCGTGGTGATTTTGAAATTTGGCTTGCAAAAATTTCATGCCGATCTCATTCACCACATAAATAAATGAAAATAGCATGCTTTATATTATGTCTTATATGCATTTATGTAGTATGCTATAAGTGGAAAAATAAAAGGATGCACGTGATGCTACTATCGGACCTATTCTGAATCTAAATGGAGTCTAAAATACACAGTTTGAACGCATGT
>NW_014610170.1:0-353 GCF_000485595.1 Priapulus caudatus | reverse complement strand
CGCGCGCGCACACACACACAGGAGAGGAGGCGCTAACACACGCGAGATACAATAGCATCTCTATTAACACCGAGCCGCGCCGACGAGAGGTGTGTAAATAGGTTGCAGCGCGCGACCGAATCCATTTAGTTCACCCATGACTCCACTCTCGCAAGCTGATCGCATCACGCCATAATCTCTCGCAACGTCGTAGCGAGCGAGAATATTTCGGCATGATTGACACATTATCCGGTCAAGCGGTGACTTGCAGTCTTTTCGCGATGGTCGTCATTACTCGTCGCGTTAAAGTATCATCACTGAGAGACGGTCGCGTTTCGACGGCAAGAGGCAGCAGACTGCATGCGCGGTGGGGG
>NW_014610167.1:0-353 GCF_000485595.1 Priapulus caudatus | reverse complement strand
TGACGAGTGGCGCACGGGTGAGTAATGCATAGGTAACGTGCCCCTTAGTCTGGGATAGCCACTGGAAACGGTGAATAATACTAGATACTCCTTCTGCCTTAATGGAGTTGGGAAAGTTTTTCGCTAAGGGATCGGTCTATGTTGTATCAGGTAGTTGGTGAGGTAATGGCTCACCAAGCCTATGACACATAGCGGGTCTGAGAGGATGATCCGCCACACTGGTACTGAGACACGGACCAGACTCCTACGGGAGGCAGCAGTGGGGAATATTGCACAATGGACGAAAGTCTGATGCAGCAACGCCGCGTGGAGGATGACACATTTCGGTGCGTAAACTCCTTTTATATGAGAAG
>NW_014610166.1:0-353 GCF_000485595.1 Priapulus caudatus | reverse complement strand
GCAGAGCTTCCAATGCTGTTCTAGTAAGCACCGACTTTAAATATGTATTTATGCACGCATGCACCTACACACGCACGCCCCCCTCTCTCTTTCTTTTTGTCTGTCTGTCTATCTCTATCTTTCTGTCTGTCTGTCTGTCTCTATCTTTCTGTCTGTCTGTATGTCTCTATCTTTCTGTCGCTCTCTCGCTCTCTCTCGCACTCTCACCCTCCCCCTCCCTACTCTCGCTCTCTCTCCCCTCCCCTCCCCCTCTCGTCTCTCTCTCTCTCTCTCTCGCTCTCTCACCCTCCCCTCCCCTCCCCCTCCCCCTCCCCCTCCCCCTCACTCGCTCTCTCTGCCTCGCAGGGGATGAC
>NW_014610165.1:0-353 GCF_000485595.1 Priapulus caudatus | reverse complement strand
TTGGGGACCGTCGATGTGCTTCAGGTGGTCCGTGAACCAGGGGCATAAAAAATTATTGTGTTTATGTGCTTATGTGCATTTTTATGGGCGAGGGGTCCGTAGCTTTTCTCAAAGGGGGTCCATGGGGGATTCTCAAAGGGGTCCATGACTCAAAAAAGTTAGAACCACTGGATTAGTCGAATCTACATGAGATATGCGGGAAGTAGGGACCTCAGGAACGGAGATCTTTTCCTCTATCACTCGATGTGGGTTCGACGAGCTTATCACTCCATGCCATTCAGCTATAAGTTATCTTGAATCTCTGATCTAGATTGCTTTTAGCGTGAACGTTTATTTTAGCGTGAATGTTTAGT
>NW_014610164.1:0-353 GCF_000485595.1 Priapulus caudatus | reverse complement strand
CAAATAAATAAATAACCCTAACCCTAACCCTAACCCTAACCCTAGAACCTAGAGTAAACTCTCCCTTTAAATGCATTCAATGGTACAAGTGCAGCTAAAATTGGTAACATCGTATTAATCGTACTAAAAATGACCTACTATGCCGTACTACGGCCGTACCATGCCGTACAATGACCTACTACGGTACCATGGTACTATCCCATGGAGGGGGGTCCGGGGGCGTTTTTTTACCGTACCCAGGGGCGTAGATAGCGGGGGGGGGGATGGGGGGATGCATCCCCCCACTTATTGACGTGGGGGGGGATGGAGTGTACAATCATCCCCCCCTACTTTCAGGAGGAAAATGGGGGACT
>NW_014610163.1:0-353 GCF_000485595.1 Priapulus caudatus | reverse complement strand
CTGAGCGGTGGGTTCAAACACACACGCACACTCCTAAAAAAGCATATATTAATATATTTATTCACGTATTTGAGCGGAATTTAAGCGGCGCCGTTTGTATTGCATGCACGAGGCTGGGGGGGGGGGCGCTATCGTTGTCGAGACGCAAGTTCGCATGCTTGCCACTGGAGTTTTTCTTTTTGTGTTCTCTGTCCGTCCATCTATCAAACCAGAAATTCGTCCGTCCGTCCGTTCTTCCATCCATTCATGCATGCATGCATGCATGCATCAATCCAGCCGTCCGCCCATCCGCCATCCATCCATCCATTCATCCATCCATCCATCCACCATCCGCCCATCCATCCATCCATCCA
>NW_014610162.1:0-353 GCF_000485595.1 Priapulus caudatus | reverse complement strand
CCCCTCTCTCCTCGCTCGCTCTCTCCTTCCCCTCTCTCCTCGCTCGGTCTCTCCTCTCCCCCTCCTCTCCTCGCTCGCTCTCTCCTCTCCCGCTCTCTCCTCGCTCGCTTCCCTTCTCTTCTCCCCCTCTCTCCTCGCTCGCTCTCTCCGCTCCCGCTCTCTCCTCGCTCGGCTCCCCCTCTCCTATCCCCCTCTCTCCCCGCTCCCCCTCTCTCCTCGCTCGCTCTCTCTCGCTCAGTATCTCTATCAGTCTCAGTAATAAGATCGATATTATCCAATCAAACACTAACTGCTCAGTTGTTATAGCCTGTAGCTATAGCTGGAGGAAGAGAGGGAAGGAGGGAGAGGGAAGG
>NW_014610161.1:0-353 GCF_000485595.1 Priapulus caudatus | reverse complement strand
CATTATATGCAGCGGTAACTTTTTGTAAGTTGCCATCATAGCGCTTAAGTAAAAAATTTAAATATTTTGTCCCTGCATTAATATTCTGTTTGGCGTCAAAACTATCTTTGACACCAAAACGTTCGGCTGTCGCTGGTATTAGTTGCATCAGACCCTGTGCTCCAGCATGGGAAACAGCCTTCCGGTTGTAACAAGACTCAACGGCTATCACTGCTTTAATTAAATTGACATCAACAGAATGTTTTTTTGAACTACTGATAATAATTTCATCATATTTGATAGCTTTGCTTTTAATTGCTTCAACACTTCTTAAACAGCTGCTCCCTTTGGCTCGAGGTTGAATAATCTGGATG
>NW_014610160.1:0-353 GCF_000485595.1 Priapulus caudatus | reverse complement strand
GGCCGCGCCATGGATAGCTTGATGAACTACGAAACCGTCAAGTACTTCAATAACGAAGAGCACGAAATCACGCGTTATCGGAATACCATGGGGCAGTGGGAAGACGCCGCAGTTAAAAGCCAGAATACGATGTCACTGTTGAATTTTGGTCAGGGAGCGATAATTGCCATCGGTGTGACCGGTATCATGTTTCTGGCCGCCGACGGTGTCATTAAAGGTGCTTTGAGTCTGGGTGACCTGGTGATGATTAACGCCATGATGTTGCAGTTATTTCTGCCATTGAATTTCCTTGGCATCATTTATCGTTCGCTAAAATATGCGCTCGCAGATATGGATATGGTGATCAAGTTATT
>NW_014610159.1:0-353 GCF_000485595.1 Priapulus caudatus | reverse complement strand
ACGCACGCACAGACGCACGCACGCATCCACACAAACACACACAGACGCACGCACGCATCCACACAAACACACACAGACGCACGCACGCACACACACACACGCACGCATGCACGCACGCACGCACACACACACGCACGCACGCACGCACGCACGCACACACACGCACTCACACACACACACACACACCCCTCACAAACACACACGTACGTGCACACACGTGCGCACACGCACACACACACGCACGCACACGCGAGCGCATACACACACATGCATACACATATACATACGCACATGCACACACGCGCACGCACACACACACACACACACACACACACACACACACACACACACAC
>NW_014610158.1:0-353 GCF_000485595.1 Priapulus caudatus | reverse complement strand
AACCTAAAGGATGACCAACATGCAAACCTGCACCACTTGGATACGGAAACATATCCAATACGTAATATTTTGGTTTATCAGATTGGTTTTCGGCTTTAAACGTTTGGTTTTCTGCCCAATATTTTTGCCACTTGGCTTCTATGTCGTTGAAATTGTATTGCATGCGTCTATTTTATGCTTATAAAAGCGCAAATTTAAACTTATTATAATAATGTTGAAAGTTTAAACGTTGTAATCGGTAAGGAATAGGATTTCTTTTATATTTTTACAGCATTAACCCATTGTATTTATGAGTTCATCTTTTGATAAGTATCAAAAACGCCGATTAATATCCTCGTACTTTTCGGTTGTAT
>NW_014610157.1:0-353 GCF_000485595.1 Priapulus caudatus | reverse complement strand
GAGAGAGAGAGAGAGAGAGAAGAGAGAGAGAGCGAGAGAGGGAGAGAGGGAGCGAGCAGGCGCGGAGACTAGCATCGGCATCTCCCCCTCCCCCTCTTTACCCCGCCTCCTTCTCGCGCAGTGACTCACAGCCTCCCCGTATGCAAATTCGCGTTCCCGTGCCCGCCAGTCGGTGATCGAGCATTCCCGGGAGGAAGGTGTCCCGCTAATTGTGGGCTAGATGGGGGGTCGGTGACCGCGGGAGGTTGACGCGGGCTAACAGGAGGTCAGGCAGTTTCGGGTGGGATCGCTAATGGTGATTTCTGTCTCATGGGTGAGTGTGGGAGGCCGAATGAGGGTGATACTCCATTAGG
>NW_014610156.1:0-353 GCF_000485595.1 Priapulus caudatus | reverse complement strand
GATTTTCGGTCAGTCGGCCAATTCGAGATATAGCGGCGCGTCATTTCCGGCAGTGGATCGGTGACGCAAAGCGGCACGGGCACGCTGACGCTCTCGGGTGCCAACGCTTATTCAGGTACGACGACGATCACCAGCGGCACCCTTGATCTGACGGGTGATACGTCGAACCTGAGCGGCAACATCGCCAATAGCAGTGCGCTGATTTTCGGTCAGTCGGCCAATTCGAGTATAGCGGCGTCATTTCCGGCAGCGGTTCGGTGACGCAAAGCGGCACGGGCACGCTGACGCTCTCGGGTGCCAACACCTATACGGGCGGCACGACAATCAGCAACGGTACGCTCCAGATCGGCAGT
>NW_014610155.1:0-353 GCF_000485595.1 Priapulus caudatus | reverse complement strand
CCGTCTTCTGCTCTGCTTGAAGTTTTGGATCCGGAGCAGAATCATACCTTCGGCGATCATTTTCTGGATATAGATTACGACCTCTCTCCCGTCTTGTTTATTGCCACGGCCAATAATCTTCATGCGATCCCCCGGCCTCTTCATGATCGTCTTGAAATTATCCATATCGAAGGCTATACCGAAGAAGAGAAACTGAATATCGCCAAGCGCTATCTGGTCCAAAAGCAGATAGAGGCCCATGGCCTTAAGCTACCTCAGGTGAAGTTTTCTGATGCGGGAGTCCTGGAAATTATCCGCCGTTATACCAAGGAATCGGGGGTGCGAAGTCTGGACCGCTCCCTGGCTTCTATCTG
>NW_014610154.1:0-353 GCF_000485595.1 Priapulus caudatus | reverse complement strand
CACTGGTTCTCCTTCGTTACCTATAGTACCAGCTCCCTTGTGGATGTGGCCATTGCTGTTGCTGTGGTGGATTGTTGTTAGCCACTGATTGTCCTTCGTTACCTATGGTACCAGCTCCCTGTGGCTGTTGCTGTTGCTGTTCCTTCGTTACCTAAGGTAGCAGCTCCCTGTGGCTGTGGCTGTGGTGGATTGTTGTTAGACACTGGTTCTCCTTCGTTACCTATGGTATCAGCTCCCTGTGGCTGTAGCTGTGGTGGATTGTTGTTAGACACTGGTTCTCCTTCGTTACCTATGGTAGCAGCTCCCTGTGGCTGTGGCTGTGGCTGTGGTGGATTGTTGTTAGACACTGGTTC
>NW_014610153.1:0-353 GCF_000485595.1 Priapulus caudatus | reverse complement strand
AGCATCAGCATCAGCATCAACATCAACATTAACATTAACATTAACATCAACATCAACATCAACATCAACATCAGCATCAGCATCAGCATCAACATCAAGATCAGCATCAACATCCGCATCAGAATCAGCATCAACATCAGCATCAGCATCAACATCAACATCAGCATCCGCATCAGCATCAACATCAGAATCAACATCCGCATCAGAATCAGCATCAACATCAATATTAACATTAACATCAACATCAACATCAGCATCAACATCAACATCAACATCAACATCAGCATCAACATCAACATCAGCATCAGCATCAGCATTAGCATCAACATCAGCATCAGCACCAGCATCAGCAG
>NW_014610152.1:0-353 GCF_000485595.1 Priapulus caudatus | reverse complement strand
CCAACATGCTACCTGTTGACAAAAACGGGATTTGTTTTAATAAGAGCAATAAGCGCTCTTTTTCAATTTTTTCCTTCATCATAAGCTAAGGAATACCTCTAATTTATTAGAATTTTTATTCGAGTCCTAGACGGATATCTCTCTAAAACCGCAATGTATAAGGTCGTAAATAAAATCGCAGAAATTCAGCCAAAGCTAGAATCGGGCAAAGGCACTAACCTTCTGCTCACACTTAAAAACTCGCCAGATAAAAATGAAACACAAATCGAAGCATTCAGCGACTAAAAAACATAAACTCTATAAAAAATACCCTCTAAGGTCTATCTCAGGGAGTATTTCCCAAGACTTCGTAT
>NW_014610151.1:0-353 GCF_000485595.1 Priapulus caudatus | reverse complement strand
CACACACACACACACACACACACACACACACACACACACACACACACACACACACACACACACACACACACACACACACACACACACACACACACACACACACACACACACACACACACACAACATGATTAAAATTCTTACGCGAGCTGCACACTCGCACGCAGGGGCCAACCTGACGACTCGCTCTCAGTAAATCCTCGACAAACAAGATCCGCTACAAACAAGTCAAAGCCGGCTTTGTCGACGACGGCGGCTGCGCGAGCGATGAGAGAAACCTCGTCTGCTTGGGGGCAACGGAGGGACAATTACTCGCAGTCGGCGTTATAGCGAAGGTTCACTGCTCTCTGTTGGTC
>NW_014610150.1:0-354 GCF_000485595.1 Priapulus caudatus | reverse complement strand
AGAAACGGCCGCGTCGCACTGGCTCATATTCAACCGAGAACCCCGCCCCTATCGGGTCTGCGTTGATCTGTTCAATGGCCGGACGTAGAACCCTATGGCGGAAGTTTTTCCAGTCAGGGTATTTGTCTTCAGGAACTTTCAGCCATGTCCGCAATTCTTCGATTGTGACACGGCATTGCCCATCTCTTCGATTGGCATAGCCTTCTAAAATTTCATACAGCGTCACGGAATATTTTCCAGACAGGCTAATCATGAAATGCACTCGAAGCCTTGCAAACCGGATTGGGTTTTTGATGATTGGGATCAAGTTGGGTGGAAAGAAAAAAGTGCAATTCACTTCCTCTTTTTGCCTTA
>NW_014610149.1:0-354 GCF_000485595.1 Priapulus caudatus | reverse complement strand
GCTCGTTACAGCTAATGCTTGGTACAGTGCATGCTCGTTACAGCTAATGCTTGGTACAGCGCACGCTCGGTACAGCTAATGCTTGGTACAGTGCATGCTCATTACAGTGCATGCGCTGTACAGCGCCCTGTCAGTACAGTGCATGCTCGTTACAGCTAATGCTTGGTACAGCGCACGCTCGGTACAATGCATACTCAATACAGCGCCCTGTCAGTACAGTGCACGCTCGTTACAGCTAATGCTTGGTACAGCGCACGCTCGGTACAGCTAATGCTTGGTACAGCGCACGCTCGGTACAATGCATACTCAATACAGCGCCCTGTCAGTACAGTGCATGCTCGTTACAGCTAATGC
>NW_014610148.1:0-354 GCF_000485595.1 Priapulus caudatus | reverse complement strand
CTCTCTCTCTCTCTCTCTCTCTCTCTTTCTCTTTCTCTGCGCTCATCACCTATCGTAGCCACCCAGCTGTCGTCTAATGTAGAAAAGTTTCTAACTGTAGCAGAGAAGTTAAAATAAAAAATATCCACGAGGCGCAATATGCGCGCGTGTGAGTATGAGCGTGCGTGCGCGTGCGTGTGTGTGTGCGTGCGTGCGCGCGTGCATGTGTGCGTGTGTGTGCGTGCGCGCGTGTGTGTCACCGTTTAGCTGCTGGTGTATTGTACATAAAAACGTTAAGCAAACACATAAAGAATAAGAATGATGATAAAGATAAGAACAAACACGGTGTTGTTATCGTCAGTCTCAATGAACATG
>NW_014610147.1:0-354 GCF_000485595.1 Priapulus caudatus | reverse complement strand
CCTCTCTCTCTCTGAGCGCATTGTTTTTCAAATACGTTTAGAGTTTTCATGTCAGTATTTAAGTAATTATAAGCCCCGAAATTAGTTCAAGAAATGTCAGACGCAGCGATGTCTATTAGTTAGATCCGACTTATTATTACGGACCAATTGCATCGCTATAAAATAACACCAAGTTGTTTTCGACATAACGGAACAGTATATCATAATTCCAGTACAGATTCCAACCTTTCTCGTGCATATGTAGACCTATGTGCGTGTGCGTCGTGTGCGTGTGTGTGTGTGTGTGTGTGTGTGTGTGTGTGTGTGTGTGTGTGTGTGTGTGTGTGTGTGTGTGTGTGTGTGTGTGTGTGTGTG
>NW_014610145.1:0-354 GCF_000485595.1 Priapulus caudatus | reverse complement strand
ATATATATATATATATATATATATATATATATATATATATATATTAATCCACAAGCCGTAGTCAAAACCCGATGAATTTGTCGCGAGCGGCGGGGGAATAGAACGTGGTGATCGGTTAGCGCACGGGGAGAGAACTACAGCGGATGAAAATTATCACATCACACCGTCCAAAATTAATTAAAACACGTCGGCTCGGCGCGCGACGCTCTGTGTGAAAGCTCCTCCGGGAACAGTGTGAAATATTTGGCGCGAGACGTAGTCGCTGCACGCAGACGCCCCCCACAAACGAGCTTGTTACGATGCGGCTCAGAACGAAGCTTCTCTTGATCGAATATCTATATTCTCTCTCGCTCT
>NW_014610144.1:0-354 GCF_000485595.1 Priapulus caudatus | reverse complement strand
CCGACTGTCACTTTCACAAATCCTCTCATCCAGTTATCGCTGCGGCTGCGATGCTCTCTGTGTCGACCGACTTCTCATCGCATGCATGCTTTTCGTCGGTGTTTTGCGGTAGCGCCCCCTTTGTTCTTCGGCTCGGTTTGGCCGAGCAGCCTTCGTCAACAAACACTAGGCTGCTTGGTTAATCCCACCCAGTATCTCTCCTCCGGATCTCTATGGCAGATAGGAGAGGTGTGGACATGTATGTATGTGTGTGCGCGCGTGTGCGTGTGCGCGTGTGTGTGTGTGTGTGTGTGTGTGTGCGTGAACGTGTGTGTGTGTGTGTGCGTGTGCGCGTGCGCGCGCGTGTGTGTGTGT
>NW_014610143.1:0-354 GCF_000485595.1 Priapulus caudatus | reverse complement strand
TGTTAACAGGAACGTCAACAACAACAACAACAACAACAACAACAACAACAACAACAACAACAACAACAACGATTGAGGATAATGACATGATAGCAGCAGGAGCATTAGCAGCAGCAGTAGTCATTCAACAGACGTTGCATTTTCTCCTCCGATATATCTTCCGCTTCTGTCACCACAGCACGGCGTAAGCGTGGACCACAGGCACTTGAAGCGTTTCAATAAAATATAATCAAGAGCAGATAATACACATCTGTATTATCTGCTCTTGATATAATGCTAACTAAATACGAAATCTATTTACTACCAATTACGTCCAACCATACGCTGCCGGCACCATTGCTTTCGCGGCGCGAC
>NW_014610142.1:0-354 GCF_000485595.1 Priapulus caudatus | reverse complement strand
CTCTCTCTCTCTATCTCTCTCGCTATATATATATATATATTTATTTATTTATTTATTTATTTATTTATTTGTCTCGCCCTCTCTCTCGCCTTTTCGCTCTCTTTCACATTGTCTCTCTATCTATCTATCTGTTCCTTTCTCTTTCTCCCCTTCCCCCTTTTTATTACTCCCTTAGACTTGCGTTCTCTCTACATTTGACACGCTGCAGCAGCATTAGCAGCACACACGTTACTGTTGCTTAAGAAACCAATCAGTCCCCCGCGCGTAAATTCATCCTCAAAGAACAGCAGTGGCGTTATCGTTTAATTACCACCCATGCACAACCCCCTCCCCCTCCCCCTCCCCCTTTTCCAC
>NW_014610141.1:0-354 GCF_000485595.1 Priapulus caudatus | reverse complement strand
ACTCAATTAGCTGGTGGCATCTAATGAAAGACTACTCAGAACAATGTGAAAACATCCGTGATGTTCAGGACGCTATCGAGGAGGCTCTAAAGCCATACCGCGATGACTACGCCGAAGAGCTTTGGGAAGACACTCAATCAGTCATTGGGGCTATTGAGGAAGCGGTGAACACTAAGCCTGAGCTGTACGTGCCTGAGATTAAAATAGGGATATGCCCAAACTTAACGCTGTTCATCCGCGAGTATTTCAAGGAAATGGCGAAAGACCAATATAAGACAATGAGTGATATTTAGGAGAGGGATGATGGGATACAACAGAAAGTACAACGCCCTTTATCACGAATCCATAAAAGTG
>NW_014610140.1:0-354 GCF_000485595.1 Priapulus caudatus | reverse complement strand
CTTACCCTTCTTCTCCTCTCCTGCCCCCTCCCAGGCCCTCTCCTCTCCTGCCCCCTCCCAGGCCCTCTCCTCTCCTGCCCCCTCCCAGGCCCTCTCCTCTCCTGCCCCTCCCAGGCCCTCTCCTCTCCTGACCCCCAGGCCCTCTCCTCTCCTGCCCCCTCCCAGGCCCTCTCCCCTCCTGCCCCCTCCCAGGCCCTCTCCTCTCCTGCCCCCTCCTAGGCTCTCTCCTCTCCTGCCCCTCCCAGGTCCTTTCCTCTCCTGCGTATGCCCCCTCCTAGGCCCTCTCCTCTCCTGCCCCCTCCCAGGTCCTCTCCTCACCTGCGTATGCCACCACCCAGGTCCCTCTTTCTCCTT
>NW_014610139.1:0-354 GCF_000485595.1 Priapulus caudatus | reverse complement strand
ATATTTACCTCATTAAAGACGATATGAGCCTCTGAACGTAGTCCATTCGCATCTTTGAGCGCCTTGACTTGACGATAGCGTTTTAGAAAGCTCTCCATACTCCGAAAATCTATCAAACTGCTCTTCAAAGGAATCAGAACGATATCGCTTACCATCATAGTCCTATCTGCAAGCTCTTCCAGTTGCGGAACACCATCTATGATTACGATATCATACTCCTCGTTGAGTTTGGCTACATCTTGAGTTAATTGATTGATAGCCTTCCCGATAACAGGAATATACGTTTGCTCCTCCGGACGATTACCCGACCATTCGAGCGTTGATCCTTGACCAAGGTCCGTATCTATCAGAACG
>NW_014610138.1:0-354 GCF_000485595.1 Priapulus caudatus | reverse complement strand
GGCGACGAGATCGCCGCCGTGATCGTCGAGCCGGTCGCGGGCAACATGAACCTCGTGAAGGCCACGCCCGAATTCATCGGCGCGCTGCGCAGCCTCACGGCGAAGCACGGCAGCGTGCTGATCTTCGACGAAGTGATGTGCGGTTTCCGCGTCGGCCTGCGCGGCGCGCAGGCGCTCTACGGCGTCGAGGCCGACATGGTGTGCCTCGGCAAGGTGATCGGCGGCGGCATGCCGGCGGCGGCGTTCGGCGGCCGCCGCGAGATCATGGATCACCTCGCGCCCAACGGCTCGGTGTACCAGGCAGGTACGCTCTCGGGCAACCCGATCGCCGTCGCGGCGGGCTTGAAGACGCTG
>NW_014610137.1:0-354 GCF_000485595.1 Priapulus caudatus | reverse complement strand
GAGACTGGTCATGCCATGAAGTCTTATAACCAAGAGCCAGAGCAATGTTGGGAATGTTATTCCTGCGTTAAAATCTGCCCTCAAAACGCTATCGAATGTCGTCACTACGCTGACGTTGTACCTTTGGGCGGTTCTGTTCAGCCTCTACGTGGTACCTGATTCAATTATGTGGACTATCAAGTTCCGTAACGGTGTCATGAAACGTTTCAAATTCCCAATTCGCACCACAGCTGAAGGTTCTATCGATCCTTATGCAGGTAAACCAGAAGCCGATATGGCTAAAATTGCTGACAATGGTTTCTTTAACCATAACGAGCAAAACGGTTACCGTGAAGGCGATCGCAGCGAATTAAT
>NW_014610136.1:0-354 GCF_000485595.1 Priapulus caudatus | reverse complement strand
CGTGCGTGTGTGTGTACGGTAGTGTGCGCGTGCGCGCGTGCGCGCGTGCGTGCGTGCATACGTGCGTGTGTGTGTGTGCCTGCGTGTGTGCGTACGTGCGTGCATGTGTGTGCGTGCGAGCATGCGTGCGTGTGTGTGTACGGGAGTGTGCGCGTGCGCGCGTGCGTGCGTGCATACGTGCGTGTGTGTGTGTGCATCGCCCGCCCACACGAACAAAACGCTCCCTAATCCAGCGACTCTGATGCTTCATAATTCATTACCCCCTCCTCCTCCTCCTCCTTCTCCTTCTTCCTCCTCCTCCCCCCTTCTCCATCCTCCTCCTTTTCCTTCTCCCCCTCCCCCTCCCCCCTCTTC
>NW_014610135.1:0-354 GCF_000485595.1 Priapulus caudatus | reverse complement strand
GCGCACTCCTGAGTTTGAAGGCATTCGCCCAGCAGCTCATTATATTCATCGACAATTTTCTGAAGTGGGGAGGTCAAAGGGTAAAAAGCCAAGCTATCAACCTTTTTGGACACTAGCAGGTAGTTTTAGTAATGTCATTTATCGTTTGGGGCCAGCAACACTAGAAACGGTCGTCATTGGTGCTCATTATGACACGCAAGATGCTTTTCCTGGGGCGGACAATAATGCCAGTGGCGTGGCGGTTCTGCTTGAATTGGCGCGAGCTTTATCTTTTGTAGAGAAAGATCTGCCAGTTCGTGTGGAGTTAGTTGCGTATGCCTTGTCGGAGGGTTCTGTTCTTGGCACGTCCGATAT
>NW_014610134.1:0-354 GCF_000485595.1 Priapulus caudatus | reverse complement strand
CCACGTGGGCACGCTCGGGAACGCAGCGCCAAGATAGGCCGCGCCGATCAGCCAGATCACCATCGGCAGGAAGAAATAATCGAGCAGCGTGGCCCAGCCGATCATGAAGCCCAGGTGCGAATTGAAACTCTTGCGCGTGTACGTGTAGGCCGAACCCGCCACAGGGAACAGGCGCGCGAGCTTGCCGTAGCTGAGCGCCGTGAACACGATTGCGATGAGCGCGATGAGATACGCGAGGGCGGCGGTGTCCTGGCTCGCGCCGGCGAGCACGCCATAGGTGCTGTAGACGATCAGCGGCGCCATGTAGGCGAGGCCGAACAGGAGCACGGACGGCAGGCCGAGCGTGCGCTTCAG
>NW_014610133.1:0-354 GCF_000485595.1 Priapulus caudatus | reverse complement strand
GAGAGAGAGAGAGAGAAGGGGAGAGAGAGAAGAGGGGAATGATAGGTGAGTGATGGGGAAGTGATCGACGTCGATCATCTGAGTCATGACTTCGCTCCTAACACGTTTGCAGCAACGCAACGCAGTTGACACTGAAAAGCGCTGGCACTGTCGTCACATGTCAACACAGTTGACACTGAAAAGCGCTGGCACTGTCGTCACATGTCAACACAGTTGTAATCCTCACGACGTGCCAGTGATCGTTGCTGTGTACTATACGTAGCTGTTTTTTTGCTGATCGAGGTTAAATCACGGAAGAAACGCACACATACACGCGCACGCACGCACGCACGCACGCACGCGCGCACACACACA
>NW_014610132.1:0-354 GCF_000485595.1 Priapulus caudatus | reverse complement strand
TAAAGATGTTAATCGTTTTATTTCAAATGTTTGTTCATTGTGTAAGCAATCGAATGCTAAAGTTTTAATTAATTTACCAATAAATTTATATGACAATTTCGATTTGGCTACCTTAGCCTTCGATGGTATTCATGCGGACAGCAAAACTTTGATGGAGTTATCATTTCGGCCTGAATGTTTGTTATTTTCTGCATCATGCCATAGCGAGAAGGAATTATTACAGGCGGAAATGTTGCAAGCTGATTTTGCTGTGTTATCACCAGTGAAAGAAACCAGCAGTCACCCTGGTGCTAAACCACTTGGCTGGCAGCAGTTTGAATCAATGCTTGATGATGTTTCTATACCAGTATATGC
>NW_014610131.1:0-354 GCF_000485595.1 Priapulus caudatus | reverse complement strand
GCTGCTGCTACTTCTGCTGCTACTGCTGCTTCTGGTGGTGCTGCTGCTGCTGCTACTGCTGCTTCTGGTGGTGGTGGTGGTGCGGCTGCTGCTGCTGCTGCTGGTGCTGCTGCTACTACTGCTGCTGCTGCTACTGCTGCTTCTGGTGGTGCTGCTGCTGCTGCTGCTACTGCTGCTTCTGGTGGTGGTGGTGGTGCTGCTGCTGCTGCTGCTACTGGTGCTTCTGGTGGTGGTGCTGCTGCTGCTGCTACCGCTGCTTCTGGTGGTGGTGGTGCTGCTGCTGCTGCTGCATGTCACTGGGTTATATAGTACGTTGCTAGTGAGGGCTACGTCTCTCTCTCTCTCTCTCTCTCT
>NW_014610130.1:0-354 GCF_000485595.1 Priapulus caudatus | reverse complement strand
TCTCTCTCTCTCTCTCTCTCTCTCTCTCTCTCTCTCTCCCTTCTCTCTCTCTCTCTCTATCTCTCTCTCTATCTCTGCCTGTCTTTGTCGGTGTTCGCCGATGTGCCCTTGGGACTTCTAGAGAGCTGTGGAGAGATACGGACAAGAGATGGAAAGAAAGCGGTAATAGGTAGTAAGGACAAGAATGAAAGGAAGAGAGAGAGAGAGGGGGGATAAACGGGAGAGCAGGAAAATGAAGGAGAGACAATGTAGATAGCTATCGATGTAAATACACTAAGGGAGCTTGAGAGAGAGAGAGAGAGAGAGAGAGAGAGAGAGAGAGAGAGAGAGAGAGAGAGAGAGAGAGAGAGAGAG
>NW_014610129.1:0-354 GCF_000485595.1 Priapulus caudatus | reverse complement strand
CGCTACGCGACACAGCATGATGCAATGTCACGCGATACAGCATGATGCAACGCCACGCGATACAGCACGACGCAATGCCACGCGATACAGCACGATACAACGCCACGCGATACAGCATGATGCAACGCCACGCGATACAGCATGATACAATGCCACGCGATACAGCACGATGCAATGCCACGCGATACAGCATGATACAACGCCACGCGACACAGCAAGATGCAATGTCACGCGATACAGCACGATGCAATGCCACGCGATACAGCATGATACAACGCCACGCGACACAGCACTATGCAATGCCACGCGATACAGCATGATACAATGCCACGCGATACAGCATGATGCAATGCC
>NW_014610127.1:0-354 GCF_000485595.1 Priapulus caudatus | reverse complement strand
CGTCCGTGCGTCTGCGCAGCGCGCACGTGTGTGCGCGCGTGTATGCCTACGTGTCTGCGCGCGCGTGTGTGTGTATATATGTGTGTCTGCTGTACCGTACATCCGCCTTGGCCGTGTGTGTGTGTTGTGTGTGTGTGTGTGTGTGTGTGTGTGTGCGTGTGTGTGTGTGTGTGTGTGTGTGCGTGCGTATGTGGCTGTGTGTGTGGCTGTGTGTGTCTGTGCGTCCGTGCGTCTGCGCAGCGCGCACGTGTGTGCGCGCGTGTATGCCTACGTGTCTGCGCGCGCGTGTGTGTGTATATATGTGTGTGTGTGTGTGCGTGCGTGCGCGCGTGCGTGCGCGTGTGTGTGTCTGTG
>NW_014610126.1:0-354 GCF_000485595.1 Priapulus caudatus | reverse complement strand
GTCATCTCCAGATCGACCCAGATTAAATTATGCTTATCCAGCATTATTGTTTCACCCCGTATCAGTGTGGTTTAAAGTTAATCGATTTCGGTTAAACTATACCAGTTTTCGTTCTTCTGGTAGGCAAATGCATCGATCCATCCTGAAATTTTTATCTTTGAATAATTATGTCTGAGCTGGCGCCCAGGTTTGATGCCCTGCATTCAAATTAATGAATTTTGATCCGTTAAATGGCACGTCGTAGACTTAGCCAGCATCAGAAGAAGCGCATCGACGATGCGCAACAAGCGCTGACATCGGCAAAAGACAGCCATCAGGAAGGGCTGGTTATTTCTCATCATGGCGGCAAAATAA
>NW_014610125.1:0-354 GCF_000485595.1 Priapulus caudatus | reverse complement strand
TTTGACAAACATTGTAACATTTGACAAACATTGTAACATTTGACAAACATTGTAACATTTGACAAACATTGTAACATTTGACAAACATTGATGCAAGATAGATAGATAGATGGTCGACAAGCACACAGACAGAAGGATCGTCAGACAGACAGATAAATGATCAGATAGATGGATAGACAGACAGACAGACAGACAGACAGACAAACAAGTAGACAGAGACTGCACGATGGAAGGAGGGGGGAGGCCTTGAGGACCAATTGCACACAGCTCCACACACAGACTACAAGCTGCAGCACATACGCTACAAGCTGCACACACAGACTACAAGCTGCAGCACATACGCTACAAGCTGCA
>NW_014610124.1:0-354 GCF_000485595.1 Priapulus caudatus | reverse complement strand
AAAGGGAAGGTATCCCAGAGGAAAGGGAAGGTATCGCAGAGGAAAGGAAAGGTATCCCAGAGGAAAGGGAAGGTATCCCAGAGGAAAGGGAAGGTATCCCAGAGGAAAGGGAAGGTATCCCAGAGGAAAGGGAAGGTATCGCAGAGGAAGGGAAAGGTATCCCAGAGGAAAGGAAAGGTATCGCAGAGAAAAGGGAAGGTATCGCAGAGAAAAGGAAACGTATCGCAGAGGAAAGGGAAGGTATCGTAGAGGAAAGGAAATATATCGCAGAGGAAAGGGAAGGTATCGCAGAGGAAAGGGAAGGTATCCCAGAGAAAAGGGAAGATATCCCAAAAGAAAGAGAAGGTATACCAG
>NW_014610123.1:0-354 GCF_000485595.1 Priapulus caudatus | reverse complement strand
GAGAGAGAGATGGCACGTAGCACGATGTCACTACTGCAGTATCACGAGTTTCATTTTTTTTGTATTTATATGTATTTTTCGCCTCATGGCTGTACTTTTGAAGTAGAGTGCCCCTTGCAGCAGCGTGCATGATAATGCAGAAAATTGCTCAATTATTCCTTTTTAAATTCATTTTCGGTTTTTCGGGAAATTCCCTGCTAAGGGATGAACGATATTGATAATTAGTGTATGTACGTGCACGTATGCGGACTGGTGAGTGTGTGTGTGCATGCATGCGTATGTTTATGAGCTGTCTAGGGTTCATACGTGTATGTGAGCTGGTGGGTGGATGCATGCATGCATCCGTGCGTGTGC
>NW_014610122.1:0-354 GCF_000485595.1 Priapulus caudatus | reverse complement strand
CGGCGCCCATCTGGTCGAGAATCGTGCGCGAGTCGATCTTCGAGGACACCTGGAACGCCACGCGCGTCGGAATATTCGCCTTGATGAGGCCGGTGATGACGTCCACCGAGGGTCGCTGGGTCGCGAGAATCAGGTGGATGCCGGCGGCGCGCGCCTTCTGTGCGAGACGCGCGATCAATTCCTCGATCTTCTTGCCGCCACCATCATGAGGTCGGCGAGTTCGTCGATCACGACCACGATATGCGGCAGCTTCTGACACGGTTCCGGATCGTCCGGCGTGAGGCTGAACGGGTTCGGGATCTTCTCCTCGCGCTTGTTTGCCTCTTCGATCTTGTTGTTGTAGCCCGCGAGATT
>NW_014610121.1:0-354 GCF_000485595.1 Priapulus caudatus | reverse complement strand
ATGTATTTATCCCGCGTGTCGACTGAGACCGATGAGGTCAAACCAGCAAGTTTTTTCTTCTACCAGGATTGCCGCTTCTTGCACCAACTCAGGGTCACCCTGGCTGCGTAGCAGGTAATCACGACCCAGCAACTGGACTTTAACGGTCGCATTCATACCTGTTGCTCCCGTAACAACTCCAGATCGCCCAGCAACCCTTCGATCTCAACCAGGAGATCTTGCCGCTGTTGCCGCCACTCATCCTGCTCGGCTACCAGATAGGCGCAACGATCCTGTAACTGAGTGTTGCGTTGCAAAAGACGATTAACAGAACTTTCGAGCTGGCTCATAGTGGTAACACCCATATCTGACACT
>NW_014610120.1:0-354 GCF_000485595.1 Priapulus caudatus | reverse complement strand
TTCAAACTCTGAGACAACTGCTTCCCCCAGAAAGCCTTCTAAATCTGTCAATAATCCTGCATCTTTCTGTGCTTTTTGTGGGTTATCCAGTAAAGACTGTACTAGCTCATTCACTGGACGATATTGTTCCTGCTCTTGTTGAAACATATTCAGATCATAAAAGCGGTTCGGGTCAAGCAAACGTAAACGTGCAAAATGACTTTCTACACCCAGTTGCTCTGGTGTCGCCGTCAATAATAATAAGCCTGGTATGTTCTTCGATAGTGACTCTATGCATTGATACTCATCACTGACCTGATCTTCACTCCACACTAAATGATGGGCTTCATCGACAATCATCAAGTCCCATTGCGC
>NW_014610119.1:0-354 GCF_000485595.1 Priapulus caudatus | reverse complement strand
TGCCCCCAGCTATCGCCCCCTGCCTCCCGCTATCTCTCCTGTCTCCCGCTGCCTTTCCCCACTATCTCCCCCTGCCCCCAGCTATCTCCCCCTGCCTCCCGCTATCTCCCCCTGCCCTCCGCTATCTCCCCCTGCCCCCCGCTATCTCCCCCTGCCCCCAGCTATCTCCCCCTGCCCCCAGCTATCGCCCCTGCCTCCCGCTATCTTCTCCTGTCTCCCGCTGCCCTCCCCCACTATCTGCCCCTGCCCCCCTTTATCTCCCCCTGCCCCCAGCTATCTCCCCCTGCCTCCCACTATCTCCCCTGCCCCGCTATCTCCCCCTGCCCCCAGCTATCGCCCCTGCCTCCTGCTATC
>NW_014610118.1:0-354 GCF_000485595.1 Priapulus caudatus | reverse complement strand
GCCCACCTCTGAGCCGTCGCACGATTACCAGACAGCGACTTAAGCTTCGCAGGTGTGATTATAATAATATGCATCTGTTTTTACCGATCAATATTAAATCCATATTGAATAAAGTGCTAAAACAAGGCGTTTATTAAAATAAATTAACCTCTATATGGATTGGAGTATATTTATACTGTAACTCATAAGCACGGTTATATAAAAGGGGTTTTTTATTATACAAATTATTGTTTAATAAGTCTTTATGGGTGGAATAACTAATATACATTAATGTTTTATTTAAAGAACTCTGTATAATCTTCCCTTCGACTTCTGACTTGGGTTATCTTATGTTTTCATCTAAAACCTTTTTTC
>NW_014610117.1:0-354 GCF_000485595.1 Priapulus caudatus | reverse complement strand
AATGCCGGCCATCATGGTTCTGGGTGATACCAGCGTATCTTCACTGCCAACAGAGGCTGGTACCTATGCTGGTTTGGCTGATGACTTTGATTTTGCCGCTGGCGGAAACAATGCCAAGGTTGATGGATTCAACCTGGGTGGCTCAACAGCCGGTGGTGGTCTCTACGTTGTTGATCATGCCTACGATCTGGAGATCAGTAATAACCGGGTCAATGGCAACCAGGGTACTAATGGTGGTGGTATCACTGTTGGTACACCGGATAACGGTGCGGGAGCGGCCGCAGTTGCCAACTTCAATATCCATATTCATAACAACCATGTTCTCAAGAACTCTGGTGTCGATGGCGGCGGCGG
>NW_014610116.1:0-354 GCF_000485595.1 Priapulus caudatus | reverse complement strand
CGTTGCAACAACTTTTGCATCGTAACGTTGCAACAACTTTCGCATCGTAACATTGTAACAACTTTCGAGTTGTAATGTTGCGACAACTTTCGTGTCGTAACGTTGCGACAACTTTCGGGTCGTAACGTTGTAACAACTTTCGCGTCGTAACGTTGCAAGAACTTTCGGCTCGTAACGTTGCGACAACTTTTGCATCGTAACGTTGCGACAACTTTCACGTCGTAACCTTGCGACAACTTTCGGGTCGTAACGTTGCGACAACTTTCACGTCGTAACCTTGCAACAACTTTCGAGTTGTAATGTTGCGACAACTTTCGTGTCGTAACGTTGCGACAACTTTCGGGTCGTAACGTT
>NW_014610115.1:0-354 GCF_000485595.1 Priapulus caudatus | reverse complement strand
AAGGACTAACATCGTCATGCGCATGTCATCACGGACTAACAACGTCACGCACCTGTCATCACGGACTAACAACGTCACGCGCATGTCATCACAGACTAATAACGTCACGCGCATGTCATCACGGACTAACAACGTCACACGCATGTCATCACAGACTAACAACGTCACGCGCATGTCATCACGGACTAACAACGTCACACGCATGTCATCACGGACTAACAACGTCACGCGCATGTCATCACGGACTAACAACGTCACACGCATGTCATCACGGACTAACAACGTCACACGCATGTCATCACGGACTAAAAGCGTCACGCGTATGTCATCACGGACTAACAACATCACGCGCAT
>NW_014610114.1:0-354 GCF_000485595.1 Priapulus caudatus | reverse complement strand
AACATGAGTTTTATGCTCATGGCTCATCAAACATTGCCGTCATCTGAACTAGTTGCCTGAGCCATCGATCGCCGCTGTCGCTCGCCATCTGTGCAGGCGGCGGCCGCGGCCGTCGAGGCGATGCCGAGGCGGTGCGGAGTTCTACGGGGGAGGGATCTAACTTCCGCCGCTGTCGGCGTCGCTCTCGCTCCCTTTCTTTCTTTCTTTCTTTCTCTTTCTCTTTCTTTCTCTCTCGCTAAGTTGCTTTCGACTTTAACAGGTGGCCACGCACGCACGCACGCACGCACGCACGCACGCACGCACGCACGCCCGCGCATCAATGCACCCGCTATGCATGCATGCATCCATCATCTC
>NW_014610113.1:0-354 GCF_000485595.1 Priapulus caudatus | reverse complement strand
TTGATTGATATACCCTCTACACGACAGCTTTCCCACGATGTCATTATTATAACAATGGACAAGATCACAGAATTAGATACAGATTTAACACATATAGACAAGGACAGAGCTAACAAACATAGCATCCGCCATAAATCTATGATTAATTACCAGGGACCGGTTTCACGAAGCGTGATTAACTTTAATTATGATTAGTTATAATATAATCATACTTAAAAATCTGTTTCACGAAGCGATTTATGTACATATTTAACTAATCACATAATTAGCAAATTTAAACATGAATTACATTGTATTCAAAATGGCGGACAACGCCAAAAATATCTGCAAATTCGGTACATGAAAAGGAATTAA